>NC_083574.1:97978211-98060711 GCF_027579695.1 Neoarius graeffei | reverse complement strand
CCTCTGCATTCTCTCTCTCACACACACACACACACACACACACACACACACACACAGGTTTCCATGAACTGAACCAAAAAAAGTAATTATTATTATTATTATTATTATTATTATTATTATTATTATTATTGTTGCAATCATGCCAGTCAGCTAAATGCTTATGATTTTGGTAGCTAAATAGAAAATAACTTATATAGGTTAAAAAAAAATTTTTTTCAGTCCAAAAGTGGATCTTTAACCCTTTCTACCAACTGTGAGCTCAGCTAGTCTCAGACTGCAATGTTAATGCTAACTCAGGATGCCACCTCACACTTAGTGGTGCTTGAAAGTTCGTGAACCCTTCAGAATTATCGATATTTCTGCATAAATATGACCTAAAACATCATCAGATTTTCACACAAGTCCTAAAAGTAGATAAAGAGAACCCAGTTAAACAAATGAGACAAAAATATTATACTTGGTCATTTATTTATTGAGGAAAATGATCCAATATTATATATCTGTGGGTGGCAAAAGTATGTGAACCTCTAGGATTAGCAGTTAATCTGAAGGTGAAATTAGAGTCAGGTGTTTTCAATCAATGGGATGACAATCAGGTGTGAGTGGGCACCCTGTTTTATTTAAAGAACAGGGATCTATCAAAGTCTGATCTTCACAACACGTTTGTGTATCATGGCACGAACAAAGGAGATTTCTGAGGACCTCAGAAAAAGCGTTGTTGATGCTCAACAGGCTGGAAAAGGTTACAAAACCATCTCTAAAGAGTTTGGACTCCACCAATCCACAGTCAGACAGATTGTGCACAAATGGAGGAAATTCAAGACCACTGTTCCCCTCCCCAGGAGTGGCCGACCAACAAAGATCACTTCAAGAGCAAGGCGTGTAATAGTCGGCAAGTTCACAAAGGACCCCAGGGTAACTTCTAAGCAACTGAAGGCCTCTCTCACATTGGCTAATGTTAATGTTCATGAGTCCACCATCAAGAGAACACTGAACAACAAATGGTGTGCATGAAAGGGTTGTAAGGAGAAAGCCACTGCTCTCCAAAAAGAACATTGCTGCTCGTCTGCAGTTTGCTAAGGTTCAAAGCAAAGGTTCACATACTTTTGCCACTCACAGATATGTAATATTGGATCATTTTCCTCAATAAATAAATGACCAAGTATAATATTTTTGTCTCATTTGTTTAACTGGGTTCTCTTTATCTACTTTTAGGACTTGTGTGAAAATCTGATGATGTTTTAGGTCATATTTATGCAGAAATATAGAAAATTCTAAAGGGTTCACAAACTTTTAAGCACCACTGTAGACACTTAAAAATAAATAAAACATTATGGCCCATAACTGGTGTGTGTGCGCGCGTGTGTAAATAGCATTGTAAAAATACTCAGAAGCGATTACAGAGAACACTGAGGTGCTCATTTGCCTTGTTTAGATCAAACACACTTAACTGCTATTTAAAGCCATGCTAAACCTCTCTCAGTATGGTTAGCAGTCGATGCTAAGAGCAATTAAAATGCAATCGGAGTGTTTTCTAAGCAATCTAACAACATATCTGAGGTAAATGTTGATATTTCTGATTGTTCTGTGTTATTTTTGCTGTCACTGTGTCTATACATTGGCCATATTTATTTAATATAATCTAGAACAGTCGATGCTAGCTAGCTAAATGGTGACAAGGCAGTTTATGCTTAGTATCCATATTCCAGTTGCCTAGCAACAGTGCTCTATGATTTTAAGCACTTGAACAGCTCACTTAGCAGTGAAAATAATGACCATATGTCAGATTATAGGCTTGTTACTGTGTTGTAGTCTTTTATCTGGTGGGGGGAAAACATTTATTTTTAAACCTACATTGTGTTTATGAGTTTGTGGAAAAATAAAATTACTTCACGTTCTCTATATCCTATTTCAGTTCATTAATGGTGGAAAAAATAAATATATATTTAGAACCTTAAGAAAGCCAGCTTTTTAAAAAACATTCCTCAATGAGATCGGCAGAAATGTTTCTAAATTTAGATTTTTACTCAGCATTCGTGCTGGTCAGTTTTACTCAGAATTCAGTCATGCTAGCTATTCATGCTTGTTTTACTCAACGTTCATGCTAGTCAGTTTTACACAGAATTCAGTCATGCTAGTCAGTTTTACTCAGAATTCAATCATGCTAGCTATTCATGCTTGTTTTACTCAACGTTCATGCTAGTCAGTTTTACTCAGAATTCAGTCATGCTAGCTATTCATGCTAGTTTTACTCAACGTTCATGCTAGTCAGTTTTACTCAGAATTCAGTCATGCTAGCTATTCATGCTAGTTTTACTCAACGTTCATGCTAGTCAGTTTTACTCAGAATTCAGTCATGCTAGCTATTCATGCTAGTTTTACTCAACGTTCATGCTAGTCAGTTTTACTCAGAATTCAATCATGCTAGCTATTCATGCTAGTTTTACTCAACGTTCATGCTAGTCGGTTTTACTCAGAATTCAATCATGCTAGTCAGTTTTACTCAGAATTTAATCATGCTAGCTCTTCATGCTAGTTTTACTCAACGTTCATGCTAGTCAGTTTTACTCAGAATTCAGTCATGCTAGTCAGTTTTATTCAGAATTCAATCATGCTAGCTATTCATGCTAGTTTTACTCAATGTTCATGCTAGTCAGTTTTACTCAGAATTCAATCATGCTAGCTATTCATGCTAGTTTTACTCAACGTTCATGCTAGTCAGTTTTACTCAGAATTCAGTCATGCTAGTCAGTTTTATAGCAGCATTCAAGGTGGTCAGTTTTACTCAGAACACTTCATGCTAGTGATTCATGTTCAACATTCACCTTAGCTAATTTTACCCAGCATTCGACTTTGCTCCTTTAGTTCTGTCCAAATCAACTACATTTGGGTTAAAGTTGGATGTCTGATCTCCTGATGAACTTTTCCCTTTAACACAGTGTTCTTTAACACATGATAAATATTCTCACAATGCTAATCAAATCAGGATGCAAAATCTGCAGTGATGTAATCAGAGTACATATTTGTTTAGAAAGTCTCACAAGGCCTGAACAAGTGTGTCAAAAACCTGTGTGTGTGTGTGTGTGTGTGTGTGTGTGTGTGTGTGTGTGTGTGTGTGTACGTGCACACAGTGAGTTCTATAGTTCACAGTAACACAAAATACATCATGTCTCTCATTGTGCTGACAGAACGTCCTCAGATGAACCAGTTGCAACGAAGAGATCTGAGTATAAATACTTCATCATCTTGTCTAAGTTCAGCAACATCTCTCAGCATTCATTCTGTCTAGTTTTCCCCAGCATTAAACCTAGCTGGTTTTACTAGCATTCATGTTTGCCAGGTTAATCAGCATTCATGCTAGTCAGTTTTATTTTAGTGGTTTTTTTTTTTTCTCTTCACTCAATTGAATCCAATCTTTCAATCGCTTCAAAAACTCAATACCGGTCAAAAAAACAAAAAAACAACCAAACAAACAACACATCAATAAAATGAGTCACTTTATTGATCCGAGGTGAATCATTTGAAAGTTGGAAAACTTGTTTTCAGTTGAATAAAAGAGCTGACTGAATTGAATCTCTATATTGAATTTAATTGAATTAAACCGTTTTAAATTTATAAACTTGTGTTCAGTCGAATAAAAACACTGTTCAGTGTAACCGAATCAAAGTGAGTCATTTATTCAGTCATTCTAAAACACAACTTGCTTTCAGCTGAATTAAAAATGTACCGAAATGAATCACGGCACTGAATGGAACCAAAAAACATTTAAATTTACAAAACTTGCTGAATTAAATGACAGATGAATCATTAAATTGAATCACGGTATTGAAATAAACCGAATCGTAATAAATACAAAAATCTTACTTTCAGCTGAATCAAAAAGAAGGCGATTTGCTTTTTAGAGATTTGGATTGAATTTAACTTGGATTCTGTTTGAAATTTGAAAACCGATGAATCTCATCTCATCTCATTATCTCTAGCCGCTTTATCCTGTTCTACAGGGTCGCAGGCGAGCTGGAGCCTATCCCAGCTGACTACGGGCGAAAGGCGGGGTACACCCTGGACAAGTCACCAGGTCATCACAGGGCTGACACATAGACACAGACAACCATTCACACTCACATTCACACCTACGGTCAATTTAGAGTCACCAGTTAACCTAACCTGCATGTCTTTGGACTGTGGGGGAAACCGGAGCACCCGGAGGAAACCCATGCGGACACGGGGAGAACATGCAAACTCCACACAGAAAGGCCCTCGCCGGCCACGGGGCTCGAACCCGGACCTTCTTGCTGTGAGGCGACAGTGCTAACCACTACACTACCGTGCCGCCCTACTGATGAATCATGAATTAAAATCATTCACAATTTACAAAACTCATTTTCAGTTGAATCAAAAACGAATGAATTGTCAGTTGAATCAGTGAGAAAATTAGTCCACGTTAATTCTGTACAGTTTGTTCTACAGTTTGTTCCATCATGACAGGATTCTATGCAGTCACCTATAGAGAGGAATATGAGAGAGAGAGAGAGAGACAGAGAGTGCGAGAGAGAGAGAGACGGATGTCGTGTCCTCGGATAACTGCTGTGGATTTGTCAGTATGATGTCATCGCACTCTCAACGGAAAGCAGAGCAGCAGTACCGCAGTGCTCCTTTTTTCCCCTCCTCCAACACAATCACGATGCAACACACAACTACATCACGCACAGTGTTTACTCTTTTTCACAGGCTGTCCATCAAAGAACGGGGCGGGGTAATAAACAGGAAGTGGTGATACACTGAAAGCTCATTTTGTTGTGACACCAATGAAGACGAGGATGCTGCAGTTCTACCGTATGTGTCTCCCAGATACAACCTTACATACGAACTTTGACCTTTCTTCACATGCATAAGTGTCAACCAATCAGTGCAGAAGAGGGCGGGGCATTTTGACATTTGCTACTCGAGTGAAAGACGTAATGTAATGTGTGAGCACATAGAGGACACGAGGACGCAACACTGCCACGGCCAAGGACAACGAGGGCGTGTGTGTCTCCCAGGTCACACTCTAAAGGAGACTGTTGTATTTCAATCTAAAACAGCAGCTCTGACCGTAGTGTAGCCGCAAATCACTAACGTCATTGTTACTATAGTAACTCATTCACAGGCTCTGCATAAACAGTGTGTAATTAATTACTTGTCACGTTTTCTATAAGGAGAAATGTGTTTATGTAACATCTCTGGAAGGAGTCTCCAGTGTCAGCGCCTTGTATCAGTCAGAGGTGAAGCTGGAACTTTAAAGTGTACCTGTAGTGAATTTTAATTACTTGCGATTTCAAAAGATCAAGTATGATACTGGTGGTTCTGTCATGTAACATTCATCATAAGCTCTTGTCAAGTACGTGCGAGTTTTAAAGTCACTGCTCTGACAGTCAGGCGTGGTCAGCGACATGCTGCCTCCTTCATGGGCTGTTCAGGCACCGGTAGTGACGCACAGTCGTTGGTTTGTCTGATTGTCTGGGCTGCAGTGGACTGGTCACTGACCCTGTGCTGCAAACACCAGTCTAAGAGAACACATTATCAGAAATATACATGTTATTTACCAGCTTAAGGTCGGTCCGTATGGTGAAATACCGTGAACGAGGTCTTGAAAGTACTGAGCGAGGCCCTCTGGGCCGAGGTCAGTATTCAAGGCTGAGGTCACGGTATTTCACCATACGGACCAACCTTAAGCTGGTAAATAATGTATTTATTTTTTCTTTACTAAATTCTAACAGAAAACGAGAGCGCCCGAAAGGGGAAACCGAGCCGAGCCGCCATTTTGAATCCTCATTCACGGCTGTAATGCAAATGGCTTCCTCCTCGGTATATAAGTGCACTTCCATGGCAGGAAAAAAAGCTACATTTTGCCGCCTATGTAGTCCCCTATTTATACAAAATTGAGTCATTCAGGATTCAGCCATGTTTTTGCTCTGTGTTAGCAAGTTAGGTTTTTATCTTTCTACTGAAATGTTTTCTTTTATTTCTTCTTCTTCAGGGTAGTAAAACTCGCTTTCACTGTGAACACTGTCGTTATCGTTATCCATGATGGAAAATTAATGCTATTCTCCTGAGAAATGCGAAAATAAATGTTGACAAAAAACGCTACTACGTTTGTTGTTGTTGTGAACAAGCGAGTCGCCAGAGGTCCGTAACCGGGGTCCGTACCGTAGGATATGGACCCGCTCGCCAGCCAATCAGAGCGCAGGATTTGGACCGCGAAAAAAATAATTACACTTTCTCGAGCTGATCTTTGGCTGGATCAAGTTGAAGTTTAAAAAAGGCACCGTTCATCATCAGTGTCGCAGTTCTCAAGATTGAACCAAATCGCTGTCCTGAATCATAAAATTAATCATGAACTGAATCACTGTCCTGAATCATCTGAAGCGCATAAAATCCGCGTACCATCTCGCAACAAGTTTTACCTCCAAATAACCCAAACTATATCAGACAGACTTTATCCTGTTTACGATGGGCGTTCCCACCGCGAAAGAGAAACCAATCGAAACCCAAAGAGTGAAAGTGATTATCATGCCATTACCATGGGAACAGTCTTTTATGAATGTGTAAGTGCACGCTCAGCGCGCCGACTCCGGTGCGACCGAGTAAGGGGACAAGTTTTATGTTTCATCTAATTTAGGTAATTTAAAAACTATAATATTATTTTGCAGTGGGCACAGAGGAAAGTGTAAAGTATAAAGTTTCTGTCACTATGTTATCATGCTTGTATGATAAACTCAAAGATATTTATCTCGATATATGACTTACTCATTCTAAACCTGCCGAGCATCGCCGGAGAAGCTCTTGACCCCAAAGTACAACCAAATCTACTTGCACATCATGCCATGAAATAATAGATATTTACCATAAATTAAAGCTCTATTACAAGTATGAGGTCTATATTTATTCAACGTGTTCTGAAGTTACTTGACTGGGAACTGAGAATCTCGACCCGCAGAACACTGCTTGTTTACTCGCACCTGATAACCCGGAATCAACGACCATACGCCACCTCCGACCGTCAATGGCTGCTCCCCGTGGGTAATTCGCGGAATAAAATTGTTCACAAAAGTGCTTTTACGGTGTTTATTTGACTGAATGTGTGTGTCTTTTGTCTATAAGTAATACACAAAGCACGATTAATGTTGTAAGCTTGACCAGTACTGGTACACTAAGTTTTCCAACATCTTCAGGACAGAGGAGCTTACACTTATTTATGGTTTCTAAGTACCACATACGACAAGCTGCATTTTTTTCTTATTAAATTAAAAAGACAGAGAAAAGAAAAAAAAAAAGAGAGGCTGGTGAGAGAACGACTGTTTATAGCTGCTCTAACGGAAGTGAGAACAGGAAATGAAGTGTTTCTTGGATGTTACACAACATTAATTTGAACTACAAATGCGTAAAAAGTACATGTTATGCATGTCGTGTCAAAAGACAAACTGCCGAGGTATAAGAGGAATAAAACACCTCAACTTCTGGATGGTAACAGTCAACACGTCATGAATGCATGACATGAAATGCTGCTAGACAGACAGACAGACAGAAGGATTTTAGTGCTTAGTCACAATGCTGTTTATTTTCCTCAGTTAGAGATGAAGTGAGCGAATAAGCAGCATAAAGTGATTAGCTGCTTTAATTTGCTTAACAGAGAGCCGTGTGTGTGTGTGTGTGTGTGAGAGTGAGACTTTGAACAGTGTAAGCTCTGTGTTCATCAGCGTAATGCCCTCTTTGTGTTTCTCTGTTTACTCAACATGAACAAAGTCTCCTCACTGACCCACATTACTTACACACACACACACACACACACACACACACACACACACACACAGTCTTTGTGCATCTTGAGTGTGTTCAGTTCAGTTTGTGGTCACAGCCTGGTTCAGGACGTAATTATAGCAGTGTATTCAGGTCATCCAGCGAATCCGTCTTTCTTCTTTCTCTCTGCTTTAAACTTTCTATCTCTCCATTCTCTCACTCCAGTTTTCTTTTGCCTTTTTGAAAGCATGTTTAGCATACAGTTGGGTTTTTTGGCTCGTCGCTGCATCTAAATGTCCATCCATCCATCCTTTCATCATTCCATTCATCTACCTATTCATCCATCCTTTTGGTTAACCATCTATCAATTTATATATTAGTCTGTCCATCCATCTTTCATTCTATTCACCCATTTTCCAATCCATCCATCCACAGTACTGACCGTTCTCTATCTCTCATTCAATCACTCCACTCATCCATCCATCCTTTCCAACTATCCATCCATCCTTTTGTTTAGCCATCGACCAATTTATATATTAGTCTGTCTATCCATCCATCTATCCATTATTCCATCCATCTCTGTCCATTCACCCAGTCACCCATCTTTCATTCTATTCACCCATTTTCTAATCTAATCTATCCCTCCATCTACAGTATTTACCATTCTCTCTGTCATTCCATCGCTCTGTCCATCCATCCATCCATCCATCCATCCATCCATCCATACTTTTGGTTATCCATCCATCTGTCCATTCACCCAGTTACCAATCTTTCATTCTATTCACCCATTTCCCAATCCATCCATCTACAGTATTCACCATTCTCTCTCTGTCTCTGTTATCCCATCACTCTACCTATTCATCCATCCTGTTCGCCATCCATCTGCCCATTTATACGTCATATTCCATCCATCCATCCATCCATCCATCCATCCATCCATCCATCCGTTATTACTGTGCACGCTGATGTTAATCTCTTTAACTCCTCACAGAAAGTCCAACAGTTTAACTGCTCAAGTTGTTTGTTTTTTCTTTGCTCCCTTCATCTATTCACTTCTTCAGTTTCTGAGAAAAAAAACGAATAAAACCCTAAAATTAATGAGCTCCGGATGTGTGTGTGTGTGTGTGTGTGTGTTCACTGTGCATCAATGTGTGAAGTTCTGCGTGGTGTCTGCTAAACTCTCTTCTTTTCTTTCATGTCTGTGTTGTTTTAGAGCTAGAAGACTGCAGTGTGTGTGTGTGGTTTTGTAACAAATCCGTCTCAGTCTGCTTGTTACCTCCCTAAACTTTCCGCTCGTGAATAAAGAGGGGCAGACTGAGAACTCGCATAGCAACAAGGGCTGCACTCTGATTGGACGGAGGCCTCTTAGCAAAACCCAAGGTCTACTTCCTGTGTGTGTGTGTGCGTGCGCGCGCGCATGCAGGGGGGAAAGAGAGAGAGAGAGAAAACAGATCCTCTCTGTGATTTCAAGACTAGAAACTCTATGACACACACACCAGGCTGTGACGAACTGACTAATCTCCAGAGAACCTGTGTGTGTGTGTGTGTGTGTGTGTGTGTGTGTGTGTGTTTTCACAAATCCTTCAGCCAAAAGTGAAATTTCTACATCGACTCCTCTCACCCCAATTACAGTCAATCATCCAGGATGTTTTTTTTCTTCACTTTCAGATGGAGCTCCCAGCCTGATGTTCGCTTATGAACAGTAATGGAAGTGTAGCCTACAGCTATGACTTTAGCACCATATCAACAAACCACACGTCTACATCACACACTTGCCTTATATACATTTTAAATGTTTACAGTAAACAGGAAATAAAAGTTTTAAGCAGGGAACTGAAGTAATATCCACCCGCAAGTTCCACAGGCCAGGTCTGAGGAATCACTCTCATTCTCACCAATCACAAGAGTCCTCACTTTACTGTGCCAAAACTAATTTGCAGAGAATTGAGAACATTTTAATCTGAATGGCTTTTTTCATAATCGAAAATCGCAGCTCTGTGTCATGCGCGTCTGTAGAAAGCCAGAACGCCAGGGACGTAATAGCTCTTCTGGCCTGCCATCAAACCAACCATGACGACCAAAACAAACAGAACTTTAATGTGACGTTGTGAGAGAGAGGACCAACCTCCATGACAAGCTGTTTACAACAGGAACATCAACAAAAGGACTAAATTTTGTTCCCTGAGTGAAGATTGACCCAAAACATCCATCAGAACTGAATTCGAATGATAAATGAGAGAGGAGATACGATTTAAGTCAGAAGAAAATGTGTTAAGTTGACCTACGGTAATGACTAATTTGTTAGCAACAAGAGTGCTCTGAGAGCACAATATCCCCCGCTGGCAACTCTGCCATAACTCTGGTAAAATGTTACCAGATGTTGAACGCAATTGTAATATGCGTATTACTGACATAGAACAAAGAATCCTGCCAAGTTTCATGAAATTCCTCCAAAAATTGTGAGAGGAATTGATTTCAGAAGGTGAGCACCCTTCTTGGGACGGGTGGACATCACCACGACATAATCCCCCTTCCGGACTTTTCGGCCAGCGGGGGATAAAAATTGTGAGAGGAGTTGATTTCAGAAGGTGAGCACCCTTCTTGGGACGGGTGGACATCACCACGACATAATCCCCCTTCCGGACTTTTCGGCCAGCGGGGGATAAAAATTGTGAGGGAAGTTGATTTCAGAAAGCAAGCACATCTTGATGAAATTGCCAAAGTACAAGTTTGTTAATAATCAAGGGCATAACTCTGGTAAAAATTTGCCCAAATTAAACAAAATTTCAATCTGCGTATAACGGTCATATGAGAAAGCCTTTTACCAAGTTTGGTGAAATTCCTCCACAAATTGTGAGAGGAGTTGATTTCAGAAGAACGTACACTTGCATGAAATTGTCAAAGTACAAGTTATTTAATCAAGGGTCAAAACTCTGGGAAAATTTTCGCAAACAAAATTAAATCGCAATACGCGTATTACCGTCATATAACAAGGCCTTTTGCCAAACTTCGAGAAATTCGTCCAAAAATTGTGAGAGGAGTCGATGTCAGAAGGCGAGCACACCTTCATGAAATTGTGAAAGTACAAGGTTGTTAATCAAGGGCTGGAACTCTGGTAAAATGCGACCAAATTGAACAAAATAACAATCTGCGTACTACCGACATATAACAAAGCCTTTTGCCAAGTTTTGTGAAATTCCTCCAAAAATTGTGAGAGAAGTTGATTTCAGAAGGTGAGCGCCTTTCCCGGGACAGATATCACCACGACATAATCCCTCTTCGGGCCTTTCGGCCAGCGGGGGATAAAAAATTTGACAAAACAACCACCAAGTTTTGTGCGGAGTGACGAGTTCTTTCAATCAGAATGGGAATCCGTGGAGAACTGACGGAAGAGATACGATTTAACTGCACTGCGGACGACTGATGGATGACAGACGCCACGCCATGGCAATAACTCATCGGCATTATGGACAGATGAGGTAATAACCACCTGCCTGATGTTTTGTCACTTGATGGTATGAACGTTGGGAAACATCTGAGGTAAATCTTTCAAATCAGAATTAGCATCTAAGTAAAAAGCATTCAGAGTTCAGAACAAGGTTAAAATCAGCGAAACGGTTATCGTAGCGGGGATTTATCGTACCGTTCCAGCGCTGGAGGAACCCACTGGAGAAAGCAAGGGCGCTCAGGTTAATGAGTCAGGCACGGGAGAAAGCTGCATGCTATAAATCTAACTCAATGGGTTTTGTCCTTCAGAGTGTTTCTCGGACATTAACGGTAAAAGGTCCGAGTCAAAAATAGCCGCTGCGTTGAGGTAAAGTAAAACAGAGTGAGTGCTGTCCCCTCGTTTATAATCCCGACAGTGTCTTTAGCCCTGTGACCTCACACTGAGACAATCAGCATCATGGGAAATCAATCCTCCACAAATTAAATCCCCCCTGGAGAGGGTTTTTGTGGTGTGGAGCTTCAGGCGAAGGGCTGAGTTTAGAGAGAAAAGAGGGACATGGAGAGAGAGAGAGAGAGAGAGAGAGAGAGGAAATAAAAACAGAGAGATGAAGAGAAAAAGAGGAAATAAAAACAGAGAGAATCTATTTTCTGTCACACTAATGCTGATTATGTAATAGGATCAAAATCATGCAGGAGGAACTGCAGAGAGGAGTAGGAGGGGAGAGAGAGAGAGCAAGAGAGAGCTGTTCCATCCAAAGGAATAGGATGATGTCATACAGTATATATTTATAGTAATGCAATTATCCAATCAGCCAATCATGTGGCAGCAGCACAATGAATCAAATCATGCAGGTGCAGGTTCAGAGCTTCAGCTCAGGGTTATGTCAAACATCAGAGTGGGGAAAAATCTCAGAGAGATGGAGGAGATGGAGGATGGATAGATGGCTTTAACTATGAATGGTGTGTAAAAAAAAAAAAAGGAAAAAAAAAAAAGACAAAATCCAGCAAGTGGTCGCTCACTGATCTGCACCAGAAACACCTTCTCGTTGAGCGACGTCAGAGGAGAACAGCCAGATGAGTTGAGACCGACCGGTACCTTGAATAACCACTCTTTACAACCGTGATGAACAGAAAAGCAACTCAACATGCTTTCTGATGAACAGAGCACATCAAGTTCTTCTGGTCTGTATGTAAATGATTTTATGCTCGGTGGTGCTGCCATGTGATTGGCCGATCAGATAATCATATTAAAATGTGCAGGTGTTCCTAATAAAGTGGAGTGTGTGCGCGTGTGTGTGTGTGAGAGAGAGAGAGAGAGAGAGAGAGAGAGAGAGACAACATTCTCTGGGAAATGAAATGACTGCTGTGTTTAAGGCTTTGAGCTGTGGAGTGCACTTCGTTCAAATAATAACCTGACTGAAGGCCATCTGTGCAGCCTCGCCTATTCTCGAGCAGGTACTGCCAACACACACACACACACACACACACGCACACACACACACACACACACAGTGTCTTGCTCTTACTCTGTCTATCACTCTCTGTCTCTCTCACTTTATCCCTCCCTCTGTCTGTCTCTCACTGTCTCTCTCTCTCTGTGTCAGTCTCTTGCCTCTCTCTCTTTCTGTGTTGTCTCTCTTCCTCTGTCTGCGTCTCGTGTCTCTCTTTCACTCTCTGTCTCGTCTCTCTCCCTCTCGTGTCGGTCTCTTGTCTCTCTCCCCCTCGTGTCGGTCTCTTGTCTCTCTCCCTCTCGTGTCGGTCTCTTGTCTCTCTCCCTCTCGTGTCGGTCTCTTGTCTCTCTCCCCCTCGTGTCGGTCTCTTGTCTCTCTCCCCCTCGTGTCGGTCTCTTGTCTCTCTCCCCCTCGTGTCGGTCTCTTGTCTCTCTCCCCCTCGTGTCGGTCTCTTGTCTCTCTCCCCCTCGTGTCGGTCTCTTGTCTCTCTCCCCCTCGTGTCGGTCTCTTGTCTCTCTCCCCCTCGTGTCGGTCTCTTGTCTCTCTCCCCCTCGTGTCGGTCTCTTGTCTCTCTCCCCCTTGTGTCGGTCTCTTGTCTCTCTCCCCCTCGTGTCGGTCTCTTGTCTCTCTCCCCCTCGTGTCGGTCTCTTGTCTCTCTCCCCCTCGTGTCGGTCTCTTGTCTCTCTCCCCCTCGTGTCGGTCTCTTGTCTCTCTCCCCCTCGTGTCGGTCTCTTGTCTCTCTCCCTCTCGTGTCGGTCTCTTGTCTCTCTCCCCCTCGTGTCGGTCTCTTGTCTTTCTCCCCCTCGTGTCGGTCTCTTGTCTCTCTCCCTCTCGTGTCGGTCTCTTGTCTCTCTCACTCTCGTGTCGGTCTCTTGTCTCTCTCACTCTCGTGTCGGTCTCTTGTCTCTCTTGCTCTGTCTGTCTCTCTCTCTCGCTCTGTCTCATGTCTGTCTCTCTCGCTCTGTCTGCCTGTCTCTTGTCTGTCTCTCTCACTCTGTCAGTCTCATCTCTCTGTCTCCCTCTCTCTCATGTCTGTCTCTCTCGCTCTGTCAGTCTCTCTCTCATGTCTGTCTCTCTCACTCTGTCTGCCTGTGTCGTCTGTCTCTCATGTCTGTCTGTCTGTCTGTCTGTCTGTCTCTTGTTTCTCTCTTTCGTTCTGTCTGTCTGTCTCTTGTTTCTCTCGCTCTGTTTGTCTGTCTCTTGTCTCGGCCCTGTTCTCTTACCATCAGGTCAAATTAAACAATCTTACCCTGGCTATATTCACACTTCCGCTCTTCTCCTCCTGCTCCACCGTCTCCTCCGTTAAAGGAAGCAAAGTTTAAAATCACTGTTTATAAAACTTGATCATTATTATGATTTTATTGCAGATTTTTCCCCCCACAAGATGTTACACTGTCCTGAAAACCAGCATTTTATACTCAGAATAAAACAAAATGTCATTTGGTGAGGTCATATACTCTATTCATATTCTACTCTACTCAACTCCACATCAGCTCTACTCTCTGCTCGTCTACTTCACTCTAATCATTTTCATATTTTACTCCACTACACTACACAGACACGAGTGTTTTACTGGGAAATACACCACTCGTATTTTTCATCTAAACTCCATCTGGGACATGGAGAACCCAAACCGGGACAGAAATCTCTCTCTGTCACTCGTGAGGAAATCGATGAATTTTGATAAATTTGGGGACTTTTTGTTTGCCGATATAATCAAAAGAAAATCACACGGCTGTGTGAAGATCTGAAGTTTATCTTCTCATGTTGGAAAATACAGTGGTGCTTGAAAGCTTGTGAACCCTTTAGAATTTTCTCTATTTCTGCATAAATATGATCTAAAATGTCATCAGATTTTCACACAAGTCCTAAAAGTAGATAAAGAGAACCCAGTTAAACAAATGACACAAAAATATTATACTTGGGCATTTATTTATTGAGGAAAATTATCCAATATTACATATGAGCAATTCCAGCGTTATGGACGTGACACTTGAACTCAAAATGGCAACAAATGACCCAGTGCATGTTTTCTTGTCTCCCAGTATTTAAACAGGTGTTGCATATTTTAAGGCTGTACCATACTGGAGAAATGATAGAACAAGAACAATTCCCATAGTACATCTAGGGCATGCCAGAAAACGCCAATAAAAGATGCGTTATGGATGTGACAGAAGAAGTATCACTTTTCTTGGGTGACTGTACATTTTTATCAAACTCTGTGAAATCGTAAACCTAATGTCGAAATGGAGATATCCATTTGATAGAGGGGTCCAAGGTGAATATTAAAAAAATCTTTGTTTAAAATATTTTGTATTTCATGCAGAGTTTCGGAAGGAAAAGTCAGCGTTATGGATGTGACGAAATTCCGTTATGGATGTGACGCGTCTGAAATAGACATGGCATATGTTTAGAAAATCAGCAATTTAACCACCATAACCCTTTGAAAAACTCTAAATATCAGCTAAAACTATCAAAGTTCTTAAATAATATTTAGGATGGCTATTGTTTTGCTGTTTTGTGGATTTTAGCATACATTTCTGTGGCTTGTGGCAATAATATAGAATTGTACATGATCAAAGTTGATTTTAGCTTGGGGTTTACATTATAAGAAAGAAAGACTGACAGTGACACATTAGGTTGGTTACAAATTGGTTCAACTTATTCACATCTGTAAAACACAGGCCTAGGTGATATCTCTGGGAGTGGTTTTGATGTATTACATGTTGCTTTATTTTTGCATGGTGAGGTTGACATTTACATGGAATTGCCCATATCTGTGAGTGGCAAAAGTATGTGAACCTTTGCTTTCAGTATCTGGTGTGACCCCCTTGTGCAGCAGTAACTGAAACTAAACGTCTCCGGTAACTGTTGATCAGTCCTGCACACCGGCTTGGAGGAATTTTATCCCGTTCCTCTGTACAGAACAGCTTCAACTCTGGGATGTTGGTGGGTTTCCTCACATGAACTGCTCACTTCAGGTCCTTCCACAACATTTCGATTGGATTAAGGTCAGGACTTTGACTTGGCCATTCCAAAACATTCACTTTATTCTTCTTTAACCATTCTTTGGTAGAACGACTTGTGTGCTTAGGGTCGTTGTCTTGCTGCATGACCCACCTTCTCTTGAGATTCAGTTCATGGACAGATGTCCTGACATTTTCCTTTAGAATTCACTGGTATAATTCAGAATTCATTGTTCCATCGATGATGGCAAGCCGTCCTGGCCCAGATGCAGCAAAACAGGCCCAAACCATGATACTACCACCACCATGTTTCACAGATGGGATAAGGTTCTTATGCTGGAATGCAGTGTTTTCCTTTCTCCAAACATAACGCTTCTCATTTAAATCAAAAAGTTCTATTTTGGTCTCATCCATCCACAAAACATTTTTCCAATAGCCTTCTGGCTTGTCCACGTGATCTTTAGCAAACTGCAGAGGAGCAGCAATGTTCTTTTTGGAGAGCAGTGGCTTTCTCCTTGCAACCCTGCCATGCACACCACTGTTGTTCAGTGTTCTCCTGATGGTGGACTCATGAACATTAACATTAGCCAATGTGAGAGAGGCCTTCAGTTGCTTAGAAGTTACCCTGGGGTCCTTTGTGACCTCGCCGACTATTGCACGCCTTGCTCTTGGAGTGATCTTTCTTGGTCGACCACTCCTGGGGAGGGTAACAATGGTCTTGAATTTCCTCCATTTGTACACAATATGTCTGACTGTGGATTGGTGGAGTCCAAACTCTTTAGAGATGATTTTGTAACCTTTTCCAGCCTGATGAGCATCAACAACGCTTTTTCTGAGGTCCTCAGAAATCTCCTTTGTTCATGCCATGATACACTTCCACAAACATGTGTTGTGAAGATCAGACTTTGATAGATCCCTGTTCTTTAAATAAAACAGGGTGCCCACTCACACCTGATTGTCATCCCATTGATTGAAAACACCTGACTCTAATTTCACCTTCAAATTAACTGCTAATCCTAGAGGTTCACATACTTTTGCCACTCACATATGTAATATTGGGTCATTTTCCTCAATAAATAAATGACCAAGTATAATATTTTTTGTCTCATTTGTTTAACTGGGTTCTCTTTATCTACTTTTAGGACTTGTGTGAAAATCTGATGATCTTTTAGGTCATATTTATGCAGAAATATAGAAAATTCTAACGGGTTCACAAACTTTCAAGCACAACTGTATATCACTCGTTCATTTCACTCACTCGTGAAATATCCCACTCGAAGATAAACTTCCTACCTTCACACCACCGTGTAACATCCTCTCCATATATATTTATACATCCCACTTTATTCGACTCCACTACGCTTTACTCTCTTCTCATCCACTTCACTTTATTCATACGTTACTATATCATTCTATACTGTATTCTACTTTAATTCTATTCACAATCCACACCATTCTAATCAACCCCTACTTATTCTATCTGTAGTTTACTGCACTCCATTCTGTTCCACTCTTCATTCCTCCATTCTATTAATATTCTACACTACTCTATTCCACTCTATGCATATTGCCTTTTATTTGCGTTATACTTTAGACCATTCTACTCACATTTTTACTTCATTCTACTCACATTTTACTCTTTTCTACTGTCCTATATTTATATTCCACTGTCTTAATATTCTATTGTACTCTATTATATTATATTCTACTCTGCTGTACCCTATTCTAATCATTTGGTGATGGTCACATGATCACGTTTAATTCTATCTCCCTATCGGACACACAATCATCCATTCCCTGTCTAACAGCAACCACAAAACACTCCGTTTATACTCTGCCGCCCCCGAACACGCCTCACTAAACGCTCAACCGAACACGCCTCACTAAACGCTCAACCGCCCCCGAACACGCCTCACTAAACGCTCAACCGCCCCCGAACACGCCTCACTAAACGCTCAACCGCCCCCGAACACGCCTCACTAAACGCTCAACCGCCCCCGAACACGCCTCACTAAACGCTCAACCGCCCCGAACACGCCTCACTAAACGCTCAAACGCCCCGAACACGCCTCACTAAACGCTCAACCGCCCCCGAACACGCCTCACTAAACGCTCAACCGCCCCCGAACACGCCTCACTAAACGCTCAACCGCCCCCGAACACGCCTCACTAAACGCTCAACCGAACACGCCTCACTAAACGCTCAACCGAACACGCCTCACTAAACGCTCAACCGAACACGCCTCACTAAACGCTCAACCGAACACGCCTCACTAAACGCTCAACCGAACACGCCTCACTAAACGCTCAACCGAACACGCCTCACTAAACGCTCAACCGAACACGCCTCACTAAACGCTCAACCGAACACGCCTCACTAAACGCTCAACCGAACACGCCTCACTAAACGCTCAACCGCCCCCGAACACGCCTCACTAAACGCTCAACCGCCCCCGAACACGCCTCACTAAACGCTCAACCGCCCCCGAACACGCCTCACTAAACGCTCAACCGCCCCGAACACGTCTCACTAAACGCTCAACCGCCCCGAACACGCCTCACTAAACGCTCAACCGCCCCCGAACACGCCTCACTAAACGCTCAACCGCCCCCGAACACGCCTCACTAAACGCTCAACCGCCCCCGAACACGCCTCACTAAACGCTCAACCGCCCCCGAACACGCCTCAGTAAACGCTCAACCGCCCCCGAACACGTCTCACTAAACGCTCAACCGCCCCCGAACACGTCTCACTAAACGCTCAACCGCCCCCGAACACGTCTCACTAAACGCTCAACCGCCCCCGAACACGTCTCACTAAACGCTCAACCGCCCCCGAACACGTCTCACTAAACGCTCAACCGCCCCCGAACACGTCTCACTAAACGCTCAACCGCCCCCGAACACGTCTCACTAAACGCTCAACCGCCCCCGAACACGTCTCACTAAACGCTCAACCGCCCCCGAACACGTCTCACTAAACGCTCAACCGCCCCCGAACACGTCTCACTAAACGCTCAACCGCCCCCGAACACGTCTCACTAAACGCTCAACCGCCCCCGAACACGTCTCACTAAACGCTCAACCGCCCCCGAACACGTCTCACTAAACGCTCAACCGCCCCCGAACACGTCTCACTAAACGCTCAACCGCCCCCGAACACGTCTCACTAAACGCTCAACCGCCCCCGAACACGTCTCACTAAACGCTCAACCGCCCCCGAACACGCCTCACTAAACGCTCAACCGCCCCCGAACACGCCTCACTAAACGCTCAACCGCCCCCGAACACGCCTCACTAAACGCTCAACCGCCCCCGAACACGTCTCACTAAACGCTCAAACGCCCCCGAACACGCCTCACTAAACGCTCAACCGCCCCCGAACACGCCTCACTAAACGCTCAACCGCCCCCGAACACGTCTCACTAAACGCTCAACCGCCCCCGAACACGCCTCACTAAACGCTCAACCGCCCCCGAACACGTCTCACTAAACGCTCAAACGCCCCCGAACACGTCTCACTAAACGCTCAAACGCCCCGAACACGTCTCACTAAACACTCAACCGCCCCCGAACACGCCTCACTAAACTCTCAACCGCCCCCGAACACGTCTCACTAAACGCTCAAACGCCCCCGAACACGTCTCACTAAACACTCAAACGACCCTGAACATGCTTCAGCTTTAGTTTGTTGGTGGAGAATGTCTCAGCAGGTCAACAAGTCATGAGCCACCTCTTTCATTTCAGCTCCTCTTAAGGGCAGAGGTGTGTGTGTGTGTGTGTGTGTGTGTGTGTGTAAGAGAGTGAAACACTGTCCTTTTTCCACTGTACACGATCAGCTGATTAGGGTGTGTGTGTGTGTGTGTGTGTGTGTGTGTACACGTGTACTGGAGGTTTGGGGGGGTTTGCATAATACCATTTGAGCAAGAACACGCCAGGTGTTCAGTAACACAGGGTTTAGTTTTACACTCACACACACAGAATACAGATTTGTTCTAGTTTTATATACAAACTGTAATCCATCCCGAGCGTTATTTGAGGTACTGATTTAGACGCCATGCTAAACTAATAGCCAGATGTTTCCATAACTTATTAGCGACATTAGCGTCTTTATCTCCGGCGCCCAAACGCTGCCACGCCTCCTCTCCAACACAACGCACACACTGTTTATAAAAGGCCTGTGATAATTCTGCACACACTCCTCTTCCACTCATTCTACTCTCATCAGCTTTTACATTTATATTCTGCTCAGTTACGTTTACACTATTTAATTCTATTCCATTCTTATTCTACTCTGTTCTATTGTCTTCCATTTACTCAATTTAATGCAGTTAATATCCTGTTTCAATTCATCTTCTACTCTATACTGTCTCTAGTTTACTCTGTTCTGCACATGTACTCCTTACTTCTGTATTCATATTCCACACATACTTTATTGTACTCTATTCTACTTCTATTCTTATTACATTCTACTCTAATTTATTCTTATTCATATTTACTCCGTTCACATTATACTCCACTATATACGTACTATTACTGTGTTCTACTCTATTATACTCTACTCCATTCTGTTATACTGTACTCTACTCAGTTATACTCTACTGTACTCTACTTTGTTATACTCTATTCCATTGTGTGATACTGTACTCTACTTGGTTATATTCTACTCCATTATACTCTACTCCGTTATACTTGACTATACATACTATTTCTCTGTTCTACTCTATTATACTCTACTCGTACTCTATACATACGTACAGTCAAGCTGGAAAGTCTGCACACCCCTTTCACCTTCTCTATATTTTATTACGTTAGAATTATTCATTCTACAATAGACTGAGTTAATTTTTTGGTCACAAAATAGCCCATAATGACAAAGTGAAAGCAGGTTTTTAGACATTTGCGCTAATTTATTAAAAATGAAAATGTAAAATATAAATCACATGTACCCAAGTGTGCACACCCTCTGATATGACACCCAAAAATGAGCTGAGGTGCATTTTGTTTCCACTGATACTGCTTGAGATGTTTCTACAACTTAATTGGAGTCCACCTGTGGTAAATTCAATTCATTGGACATGAGTGGGGATTGCCAACACCTGCCTATATAAGGTCCCACAGTTGACAGTGCATGCCAGAGCAAACTCCAAGCCATGGGGTCAAAGGAATAATCTGCAGACCTCAGAAACAGGATTGTATCAAGGCATAGATCTGGAGACGGGTACAGAAAAATCGCTGCAGCTTTACAGGTCCCAAACAGCACAGTAGCCACCATCATTCGTAAATAGAAGTTTGGAACCACCAAGAATCTTCCTAGACCTGGCCGCCCGGCCAAACTGAGCGATTGGGGAAGACGGGCCTTGGCCAGGGAGGTGAGTAGGAACCTGAGGGTCACTCTGACAGAACTCCAGTGCATCCTTGTGGAGATGGGAGAACCTTTCAGAAGATCAACCATCCAGGCACCACTCCACAAATCAGGCCGTTATGGTAGAGTGGCCAGACGGAAGCCATTCCTTAGTAAAAGGCACATGACAGCCCGCTTGGAGTTTACCAAAAGGCACTTAGAGGACTCTCAAGCCATGAGAACTAAGATTCTCTGGTCTGATGAAACCAAAATCGAACTTTTTGGCCTGAATACCAAGCATCACATCTGGAGGAAATCAGGCACCGCTCATCACCTGGCTAATGCCATTCCTACAGTGAAGCATGGCGGTGGCAGGATCATGATGTGGGGATGTTTTTCAGCAGTGGGAATGGGGCGACTAGTCCTGATAGAGGGAAAGATGAATGCAGCCAAGTACACCGAGATCCTTGAAGAAAACCTGCTCCAGAGCGCTCTGGACCTCAGATTGGGGTGAAGGTTTACCTTCCAACATGACAACAACCCGAAGTACACAGCCAAGAAAACAAAAGGAGTGGCTTCGGAGAAAGTCTGTGAATGTCTTTGAGTGGCCCAGCCAGAGCCCAGACCTGAATATGGCTGTGTACCAATGCTCCCTATCCAACCTGACGGAGTTTGATTAGATTAGATTAGATAAAACTTTATTGATCCCTTTGGGCGGGTTCCCTCAGGGAAATTAAGATTCCAGCAGCATCATTACAGATAAACAGAGAAAATAAAGAAAACATCTAGATAAATTAAAATAAATTATTTACATATACAAATATAAAAAGAATAAGATATGGGGAAGTGGGGGGGGGAAGGGAGGGTGGCAGCAGGAGAGATATTGCACATTGTCCGATATTGCTTATTGTCAGGCTAGGCTACTGCTCCTTCCCGTCCTCTGTCCTCCTGTTACCCCTCCTCCCCCCCAGAGAGGAGTTGTACAGTCTGATGGCGTGAGGGACAAAGGAGTTTTTGAGTCTGTTCGTCCTGCAGTTGGGAAGGAGCATTCTGTCACTGAACAGGCTCCTCTGGTTGCTGATGACGGTGTGCAGAGGCTGACTGGCATCGTCCATGATGTTCAGTAGTTTGTCCATAGTCCTCTTCTCTGCCACCGTCACCAGAGAGTCCAGCTTCATGCCGACCACAGAACCGGCCCGCCTGATCAGTTTGTCCAGCCTGGATGTGTCCTTCTTGGATGTGCTGCCCCCCCAGCACAGCACGGTGTAAAACAGGACACTGGCAACCACAGACTGATAGAACATCCACAGGAGTTTCCTGCAGATGTTAAAGGACCACAGCCTCCTAAGGAAGTAAGTATAGTCTGCTTGCAAGGATATGCCAAGAGGAATGGGCAAAAATGTCCAGAAACAAGTGTGCCAAGCTCGTAGCTTCTTTCCTAAGACGCCTTGAAGCTGTAATTGCTGCCAAAGGTGCATCAACCAAGTATTAGGCTAAGAGAGTGTGTACAGATATCTCATCTCATCTCATTATCTGTAGCCGCTTTATCCTGTTCTACAGGGTCGCAGGCAAGCTGGAGCCTATCCCAGCTGACTACGGGCGAAAGGCGGGGTACACCCTGGACAAGTCACCAGGTCATCACAGGGCTGACACATAGACACAGACAACCATTCACACTCACATTCACACCTACGCTCAATTTAGAGTCACCAGTTAACCTAACCTGCATGTCTTTGGACTGTGGGGGAAACCGGAGCACCCGGAGGAAACCCACGCGGACACGGGGAGAACATCCAAATGCCGCACAGAAAGGCCCTCGCCGGCCACGGGGCTCGAACCCGGACCTTCTTGCTGTGAGGCGACAGTGCTAACCACTACACCACCGTGCCGCCGTGTGTATAGATATGTAACCCCTAAATACCATATTTTTGTCAGTAAAATAAAATTGCAGAATTTTGTGACAAAAAATTAACTCAATCTATTGTAGAATAAGTCTGTAATGTACAGTAATAAAACGTGGAGAAGGTGAAAGGGGTGTGCAGACTTTCCGGCTTGACTGTAGATACCATTACCCTGTTCTACTCCATTATTATTCTCTGCTCCATTCTATTATACTCTACTCCGTTATACTCGACTACTATCACTCTGCTTTATTCTACGATGCTTAATATTACTCTGTTCTACTCCATGACCCTACTCCTTTCTACTCAACTATACATACTATTACACTACTCTGTTCTATTATACTCCATTCTCTCATATTCTATTGTACTGTTTCCTAAAAGCGCTATACAAATAAACTTGATTACTCCCTTATGCTCTACTCTGTCCTACTCTCTGATTTCAGAGCAGTTCCCTGAGAACTCCAGCCCCAATCACAGCTCCAGCTGAAAGCGTGACTCCTCGAGCCGTTGTTTACAAGGCCACTGCAGTCAAAAAGAAGAAGCCCATCCTGTTTAGAGCCTGTGTGAGACGGGCGCTGAAGGGTACAAATGAAGGGTACAATGAGGGTCATGTGATCTTTTGTGCTGTAACTCGCCCGGACTGGTTAGAGTTGAGCTCATGCTGTGTGACTCACCGAGGACTGCTTTACAAAAAAACAACACACCAACAACATCGTCGTGTGACAGAACGAACCATTTTTATATCATACACGCCGCTAAACGTTTTTAACACAAGCAGCATTTCTACTGTAACAGAAGTTAGTGTCGTTAAAACATTACTCCAGAGTTGAATGATTAAAAACAACCACCCTGTGGCTGAGGTGTTCGCTTGTCCTCCGTACACATAAAGCTGTGAGTGATGAAGTAAAAGACGACTATCACCCTGTCCCAGGTCAGTTTCTAACACGCAGTGGATCCGAGGGACGATTCAGAAGCAGTGGGGTTCTGGTGATCAACCTCTCCCAGCCTGCAGGGTGTGAGAGAGGCGAGATCAAATCAGCCTCCATCTTTATCTTACACTCCACCCTCTGTGGAAAGTTCTTCAGAACCTTATCTCTGATATGGAGAGGCTCCAGGAAACAGCTGAGCGTCGTGTGGAGCCGATGGCGTTTAACCAGAAACACTAATGCTGGATTCGAATCAAGCTTGAAAAATTCCAACCTCACGTTTGGAAAAACCTGAGGGAATGAATGGGAAGGTGTCATAAACCGTAAGATCAGCACAATGACGTCAGATCAAAATGGCAGCTCAGAACACGGAAACAATTTCTACGACCGCGGAAAGACGGTCACCTGCTGCGAAGGCGTAAACTAAAGTGACGATCCTGAGAACTGCAAAAAGTGTCAGGACATGACGAGTTTGAATCCCGAGAACTACAGCAGCCCTGTTCACACCTGGGTGATCGGATTGGAAGCGAATCTGAATTCAGAGGTGGTCTGGGATGCATGCAACCACCTCACATCTTTCATTATCATGTTGGATGCCGACAGGCGTTGGAGACCATGTCCCTCCACTCATCTCCATTTTCAGATGTGATGATCAGGTCCAGTCCTTTATTTGCTCCTGTCCATTTTGCAAGGCCGTCCAGGTTCTTCTCTTTTTGTCTTCCCTGTGATCTTCCCACATGTAATTGTGTGCTCCAGACGATGCTTTCTCATAAAAGAAGAAGAAAGAAAATGTCAGAAAACCAGATAGGAATCCGACAGAAGGCAACGGGAAACCACCGTCGTATTTTCCCAAGAACAACCATGGAACAAAACAAATCACATCTTTACCGTAACGCAAAAAAGTGTCTCAGCGAGTCCTGGACAGCAACAGACCAATTCATCGACTCCACCATCGTCCCTGCAGGAAAATGTGTCATAGCCATGAGGCAGTTCAGAAATGGCCCTGAACGACGGCGCTCTCTGATGGTCGGCTAACGGATAAAGACGAAGCTGGAAGGACCAACGTGATAGGACTCTGTCCAGCGGAAACGATGTATAAAATCCGATCACAAATCCAGGTGTGAATGAGTATGCATCTCAGCCATCCACTTGTGGTCCAATCGTCTGATACCAGGACATATGTTATTGAGGCCAGAGCTATGCTAGCCAATCGTCGATGTCTGAGATCATGTATATGGAAGTGATCCGTTTCTCACAGGAAGAACGTGAATTCTTCGTGTGCACGTGACGTCATGCTCATTTCCCAAACAGGAAGTCCGCCATGTTGGATGATAACCAAGAACCAGCGCTTCACATGTGAGCTGCTGTAACGCTTCATGATTTTCTTTTGATTTCATTGCCTTTGAAGAAAGACAACGCCTACTTTGTGTGCCGATATAATTGCGGTAATAATGCTACTCGTAACAAAGAGAAACGGTTCTTCAGAAAGAATTCCCAAAATAATTAAAAACGACGACCAAACAGACCAGTGCGTCAACGATGCAGTGGCTCACACGGCCATACCACGAGAAACCAGACTCAAAATCGGGGAGCGATTTTTGTGAATTGTGGACAGACGGAAGGACAGATGGACGCTGCGTGATGGCAATAGTTCACCAGTCTACGGCCGCATGAACTAATGAAGAGCCGTCCAGAGAACGCCGTGCGTACACTGTGGTTCAAGAACATCCATCGTAACGGCTTAGCTGAGGAAAAAGCTAATTACACCCACGTGTGTGGTGACCACTTTATATCTGGTAACATAGCTGCCAACATTCCGAAATTGTAAATAGTAATACAAGGTTGGGTACTGAGTCTTGGTGGGGGGTCGGGGGCCCCCCCCGCCGCCAAAGCTTTCTAGCAAAACTACCCTGAAAAAAAAAAAAAAAATCACACTAAAACAAAATAGTTTGACAAAATTTATTCTACAAACTAAACTATCATCTTACATTAATTTGCAAAGTTCTTTTCAACAATGTATGAAAATAGTCAGTGAATCAGGCAAAAACTTCAAACAATGCAATTGGCACATATAACTTTTGACAAAGTACACATTAGAGAAATAGACGAGAGCTTACTCAGTCAACAGTTGATGTTATTGCACCACATAAACTTGGCAATATCTAACACCATTCATTCATTAATCACAAACAAAAATGAATTAAGAATATATTACATCAATGAAAGTTGATACAAAAAAATATTACGAACATCTCCTCTCATGGCGGCACGGTGGTGTAGTGGTTAGCGCTGTCGCCTCACAGCAAGAAGGTCCTGGGTTCGAGCCCCGTGGCCGGCGAGGGCCTTTCTGTGCGGAGTTTGCATGTTCTCCCCGTGTCCGCGTGGGTTTCCTCCGGGTGCTCCGGTTTCCCCCACAGTCCAAAGACATGCAGGTTAGGTTAACTGGTGACTCTAAATTGAGCGTAGCTGTGAATGTGAGTGTGAATGGTTGTCTGTGTCTATGTGTCAGCCCTGTGATGACCTGGCGACTTGTCCAGGGTGTACCCCGCCTTTCGCCCGTAGTCAGCTGGGATAGGCTCCAGCTTGCCTGCGAGCCGCTTTATCCTGTTCTACAGGGTCGCAGGCAAGCTGGAGCCTATCCCAGCTGACTACGGGAAACCGGAGCACCCGGAGGAAACCCACGCGGACACGGGGAGAACATGCAAACTCCGCACAGAAAGGCCCTCGCCGGCCACGGGGCTCGAACCCGGACCTTCTTGCTGTGAGGCGACAGCGCTAACCACTACACCACCGTGCCGCCCTATTATGAACATACAACCCCGATTCCAAAAAAGTTGGGACAAAGTACAAATTGTAAATAAAAACGGAATGCAATGATGTGGAAGTTTCAAAATTCCATACTTTATTCAGAACAGAACATAGATGACATATCAAATGTATAAACTGAGAAAATGTATCATTTAAAGAGAAAAATGAGGTGATTTTAAATTTCATGACAACACCACATCTCAAAAAAGTTGGGACAAGGCCATGTTTCCCACTGTGAGACATCCCCTTTTCTCTTTACAACAGTCTGTAAACGTCTGGGGACTGAGGAGACAAGTTGCTCAAGTTTAGGGATAGGAATGTTAACCCATTCTTGTCTAATGTAGGATTCTAGTTGCTCAACTGTCTTAGGTCTTTGTTGTCGTATCTTCCGTTTTATGATACGCCAAATGTTTTCTATGGGTGAAAGATCTGGACTGCAGGCTGGCCAGTTCAGTACCCGGACCCTTCTTCTACACAGCCATGATGCTGTAATTGATGCAGTATGTGGTTTGGCATTGTCATGTTGGAAAATGCAAGGTCTTCCCTGAAAGAGACATTGTCTGGATGGGAGCATATGTTGCTCTAGAACCTGGATATACCTTTCAGCATTGATGGTGTCTTTCCAGATGTGTAAGCTGCCCATGCCACATGCACTAATGCAACCCCATACCATCAGAGATGCAGGCTTCTGAACTGAGCGCTGATAACAACTTGGGCCGTCCTTCTCCTCTTTAGTCCGAATGACACGGCGTCCCTGATTTCCATAAAGAACTTCAAATTTTGATTCGTCTGACCACAGAACAGTTTTCCACTTTGCCACAGTCCATTTTAAATGAGCCTTGGCCCAGAGAAGACGTCTGCGCTTCTGGATCATGTTTAGATACGGCTTCTCCTTTGAACTATAGAGTTTTAGCTGGCAACGGCGGATGGCACGGTGAATTGTGTTCACAGATAATGTTCTCTGGAAATATTCCTGAGCCCATTTTGTGATTTCCAATACAGAAGCATGCCTGTATGTGATGCAGTGCCGTCTAAGGGCCCGAAGATCACGGGCACCCAGTATGGTTTTCCAGCCTTGACCCTTACGCACAGAGATTCTTCCAGATTCTCTGAATCTTTTGATGATATTATGCACTGTAGATGATGATACGTTCAAACTCTTTGCAATTTTACACTGTCGAACTCCTTTCTGATATTGCTCCACTATTTGTCGGCGCAGAATTAGGGGGATTGGTGATCCTCTTCCCATCTTTACTTCTGAGAGCCGCTGCCACTCCAAGATGCTCTTTTTATACCCAGTCATGTTAATGACCTATTGCCAATTGACCTAATGAGTTGCAATTTGGTCCTCCAGCTGTTCCTTTTTTGTACCTTTAACTTTTCCAGCCTCTTATTGCCCCTGTCCCAACTTTTTTGAGATGTGTTGCGGTCATGAAATTTCAAATGAGCCAATATTTGGCATGAAATTTCAAAATGTCTCACTTTCGACATTTGATATGTTGTCTATGTTCTATTGTGAATACAATATCAGTTTTTGAGATTTGTAAAATTATTGCATTCCGTTTTTATTTACAATTTGTACTTTGTCCCAACTTTTTTGGAATCGGGGTTGTAGAAATGTCTCGCCGACATGGAGCACAAAACGCATAGTGATCGCCCTTACTTGACTTAGAAATGAAGGGAAACTCCTCTCGGTACGAGTCCTTGAAGCGCTGGCCCTTCCCCTTAGCCATGCTTTCTTTAGAGATTAGTACTACGCTACATCTTCATAACAAAAGCTTGAAACACCATGCTTTGTTCAGAAACTTCGTGAACAAAGGCCAGACGATAGCGTGCCATGGATGATCTAATAGCATCATTGATTGGCTGAGAGAACAAGCAATAGCCAGTGAAATTTGGCGTAGTATCTGCCGCTTGGAACGAAGCAGTGTTTTATCAAATACGAATCCCACCGGTGATAGACTTTGAAAATGACCCATGAAAATTGGCAAAATCCTATTTTATTGTAGTAAATTCCTATTTTTGTAATCAAAACGACAAATCGTAATAAATACGATTTATTCGTAGTAGTTGGCAGCTATGTGGTAAGAGTTTATTGCTAATTAAAGCTGTGCTTTCTGCTGATTAAATTGAACTTTAGCGCGAACACTCTGCAGGCCTCTGCATGCTCTTGCGACAAGGCTTTCGCAGATAGCTTTTCGCAGACAGTTGTAATTTATTGTTGAGCGGGGATAATAGGCGTGCGCGATGTTATTCACCGCCACAACGCAAGGGGGTGCAAAGTCGCTAGGAGTAGTTGGTGGGTGTGGTTAGTGGAGTGTTTATCCTCCGGTTACTTATAATGACTAGAACTGGAGTCGTATAGATGTACGTACTTCCTCACTTCCTCGATCAACCGCTCTTCGTGCTGCTCCATCTTCGCTCGTGTTTTTAAAAATGCCGGTCGTGAAAACAAACCAAACCGGGAAAGTAGGGAAGCGGAAGTGCGTGTACAGCGGATATAGAGTGGACCAATCAGAGCCCTCTTGTCTGCGATGCTGTCTGCGAGGCTTCTGCGGTGGTCACAATTTTTGGGAGGTGCGCGCAGAGCGTCTGCGAAGGTGGGGGGGCTACGCAGACACTGTCTGCGACGCTATCTGCGAGGACTGGGTTGTCAGCATAAATTGGCCTTGCTCCTCACCTTGTTGCAGGAGCACTGGCAAACCTACAGCACGTGATAAAAACACATCCAGATGGGGGCATTGTGGCTCAGGTGGATAAGGCGCCATACCATAAATCCGGGGACCCGGGTTCGATTCCGGCCCGAGGTCATTTCCCGATCCCTCCCCGTCTCTCTCCCGCTCACTTCCTGTCTCTACACTGTCCTATCCATTAAAGGTGAAAAAAGCCCAAAAAAAATATCTTTAAAAAAAAAAAAAAAAACACATCCAGATTGTGCACGGACACTCAAATTAGGACACGATAAGACCAAGACAAAAATTCATCTCGCAGAAGAAGCAACAGGAGAAATGAAAGATCTGCCAAGAAAGCCAGAGCAGCGCGAGAAACCTTATTGAGTTTGGATAGACAAGGAGAACAATGTGGGTCGGCATTACCAGGTGAGAGATTAGATATTAGTGACGCCGTTCCAGTAACAAGATAGTTCACACTGATATCTGGGGATTCAATCAGTGGTAACGAGGTTAAATCCTCTGTATAATCAGACGGCTTTAACATACACGGCTCAAAGGCGCAAATTTCAACTTTTCTCTGAATCTTGACTCGGCAGACGACTCCAGAGAAGCAGAATATTTCGAGAAAGTCAGAGACGCAGCACAGTTACTGTTCGCACGAGACGCCATTTTGGATTTGTATCTCATCCAACATGGCGGCGGCGGGTGCATACAGTACGTCACACTGTTTTATCACGTGGTTGCACACGAAGAATACGCAAAATGATTAAATTGGGAGAAGAATGGGGAAAATATTAAAACTTAAAACAAAAAAACAAATACGGCGAAGCAGGAGGAGTTTTTGGAAACAGACAAACAAATGATAGAACATGAAGAAGAAGAAGTAGTTCTGCTTACTTTGTTCCGTAATTTGAAAGAGAAAAAGAAAAAGAAGAGAAGACACTCGCGGCTGGTACGCAAGACTGAGTCATGACGCTACTGGGGTAATGTTTTCTTCATCCGTTTGCAACGCAATTAATGTTTCTCCATAGAGTTCAACCAGCTGATATGAGCATGACGCACCAAGCAATGCCTGTTAAGGATCTGTCGGTCTGCGATTACGCCATACTGCTCGCAGAAACCAGTCACTCATCATCTCGGAGTAAATTACGCAAAATCTTCAACACGGTATTTGGTTTCCATCGTGTCCGGTGACGTGAAACAGCGTGAAGTTTAAATGTTCAGTTTGTTGTCATGAATTAGAAAAGTTTCAACTGAAATGAGCATTTGTGGGGGGGAAAAAAAAAACAAACAGTTGTGGTGTTCAACCTTTTTAATAATTAATGTGCGCTGGCACAAATCGTTACTCTCACTCAGGATGTTTCTACTTTATTCTTCTTCTTATCCTAATGTTTTTTAGGACACTATTTCTCCCTCAGTTTTCAACCAATCACCAAGTCTCACATGAAGAATCCTTCTGGGCTGAATTACGTTGCTGTGACTTTTGGTGCTGATCTGGATCACTGAGCTGGAATGATCCGTGAAAAACAGGATTTTTTTTCCTCACTAAGCTTCATTCTCGATCTCTTCCCGTTCCGGATCTATAGGGTTCGGTGATCAGACGTCCCGGTTTGTAAGAGCTTGCACAAATCACTGTGACTTTACTCACAGTTTCTATCTAGTTTCTGCTGTACTCGTTTGAAAGACTTTCTGATATTATCAAACATCAACTGACTATTAAAGGGGAACTGAAGTCATTTTTAAACTTGCTTTATTTCTTAATTAACATGTTATTCAATTACGTTTTCGGTTTTAGTAACCTTATATCGTGACTCGTATTGGCAACTAATTGCAGTTAAATATTATACTTATCGGCCTATTCGGTTTTTAGCCGTGTTGAATTTAGTTCGTTTGGTCCACGGCAGGCGTCGATTATCCGCGCGATCTTCACAAGACTTGTGCGAGACTTCGAAACATGAAGAAGTGTCAGCCAGGTGTCAGTGCTGCCATTTTGAAAACTGTTTTCCAAACGAAGTATTGCACAAAAATGAGTTTAAATGACGATTACTACCTACTTTTTTCAAGCTTTCCTGATTGCTATCAAAACAAACAAAACTTCCAGCTTGATTACGTCAGCATTCGAAAGAGGGCGCGCGCATCTTTTGACAACGTCGGCAGATGTCGGTCGCTTTGATTTCCACTGTACGTTTTACTTCCGTCCTACAATGTCTCGCACAGATCTCGACAAATCTCGTTTACGCCCGTTGCTTTGACATACGGACTGATATATTACAGAGCATATTTCAAACACTCAGAACTCGCTATAGCAGCGACAAAATAGCGATCAAACATGCATTCCGATATTTAATAAAATGAGATAAAGAGAATTTTGATGATAAAAAAAAATTGCCTTTTATTGACTACCATCATACCGTACAGGCCACGCCTCTTCCTATAGAGGGAGACTGGCGCATGCGTCACTCCACCGGACATTAACATAGCAAGTGAGTGAAAAATTCCGCTAGTCATTTCTCGTTAATCTTTTTTCTTTCTTCCTTCATGAACGAATGAACGAATGAATGCTCTAGCTACAAAGAATAAATTATCTTGGGTGCATTTTTATATCTATTTGATTAGAACCAGGAACGGAAAGCGTAGGTGCGTTAATCCCCCGGACGGCGCCATAAACCTGGAAGAGTCCATTCTGTTCAGAAGGTAAATACATCACAAATGTTAAAGATCACTCATATCGCTAATGGTTAACATAAGCTGGCTAGCTTGTTGCTAGCAGGTGACGTCCAACTTCTAAGCCGAATAAATTAATCAACATAAATATCAAAGAAACAAATCTAAATTTAAAGAGACTCCACAGCAAACTTCCAAAGCTCAGAACATTTTGTAAAGAAAATGGTGCACACACACACACACACACACACACACACACACACACACACACACACACACAGATGATAATGACGACGATAATAGCCTGAGGTGATTTTCCTCCCAAGTGGAGATAAAACCGTTTCATATGAAAAGCCTGTTTTTATCCCGTCAATGCAAATCAGCCGAGTGATTCTTTAACCACATGGCTCGACACACACAAACAACGCTCTCGCCTTTTTCTCGAAACTGTAAATGAGTAAAAATGAAAATAGACGGTTCTTCAGGAAACAGAGCTGGAATTTCTACATATTAGATAACAATAATAATTTCCATGACGTAATGGGAAGAAGAAAACAGTTCATTTTTGTGGGCAGAGCTCAAACCGTGACAGATGAACAAAGGAATGAGGCGTCATTAAACACCTTCCTGTTCAACATCGGGCTCTAAAACACTTCAGCGAAGACTACAATCATGTCATAAAGATACAGAATACATCAGCGGCGTTAAAATGGATTTTAACCGGGGTCCTGATCAGATCTGGGCGGGGTTTCCTGATCACGTTACACTTTAGGGCTGATGAGCGAGCTTAAAGACGCTCTTGAGTAAAGAACGTTGTCTCTGTATGTGGTTTTCCTGAACTCACTCATAAGAAGGAGTCTTAAGAGGAACTTTGCTAAGAGCTTCTTTGCGGCGTGCGTCCTCGATAAAAGGTATTAGTAGTTGCTAAAGGCATTCCATGAGGTCACGTGGTGTTCATTTTTAATTAAGAATATATATAAAGTGTTAAAATATGTTATTATATGGCACGAGCTACTTCTGGTAAAATTGTGCGCTCTGATTGGTTCCTTGGCAGGCGGTATTTTCCCGCAATGCCCCGTCAGTGATTACAGACTTTCTTTCAATGTTGCAAAAAACAATCAAAAACAAAACAACCAAAAAAAAAAGAATTGGAAATCAAAAACGGCCAGAAGACAAACGAGAGTCACCACAAGAGTTATTCAAGAAATGAGCAACGAAGAGCGTTCAGAAACCGCTAACAGAAATTCAGTTTTGAAACCTCTAGCCGTTTATTCTGCACGCACGACTCAACTACGTTACAAATATGACGTGACTGAAAGCAGTGTCACGCCTCGTTATAATGACCGTCTATTTTAATGATAAAAAACCCACAACATACTGTATAATAAACTCCTTATTAACCTCGCTTGCTCGGTCTTTATGGGAAAATATCAGACCGAAGTCTTTTTGTACGGACCGATTCAACACCAGGCTCCGCCCACTGACTATAAGAGTCCCTCGGAGGTGCATCGCAATCTGCGTACTCGGCTGCGAGCGAGTCGTTCTTTGCTGCGAGAGTGATCCTGATCCATCGGAAGTTAAGAGCGAACTAAAGTCCTAATTTAGCTACGATGTTCATGGTAGCTTAACGACGAATCTTAAGAGGCAGCTAAAGATGCTCTTAGCGTTAAGAGGCTTTCGGGAAACCTCTTAATCATTTCTACGACAGTACGGCTGTGCGGTACGACGACTCGGGACCGAGGCCGCGATATATTTACTTAACTTCATAATACGTTATTCTGAGTATGGTGAATATCATTGTGTACGTTTTGAAAACTTATTAACGTTATAGTTTCTCGTGATATCCAGGAGGATTTGGGGTCACATCACAGCACCGGTGGAGTTCTGGATCCTGATTGGTGTTCAGGTTTCTAGAGCAAATCGCATGATTGTTCTCGTACGTTACGGTTTCTATGGTAACAGTAAAAACAGGTTAAAAAAAAGGGTGATCGCCGATACAGTGATGTTTTCGTAAAGTAAGGAGATGTTTATGTAAGGACAGATGAGTTTACGCTTCTTGGTGGTTGCTATGGTAACATAAGCTGGCTTTTTTGTCTTCTTAACTTCAGGAGCTCATACAGTAATTATCTCTCGGAACTGTGATTGGTCTCGGCAGCAGAGGTGAAGCTTCGTCTTCTTCTGGTCTATTATTACTCTCATCAAATCACTGCAAACAGGGGTGTGGCCACCCACTTTAACACTTCTCTTCCTCCAGTTAAAGTTTGAAAGAGAACCCCTGTGAAAGGAACAGAGAGCTGAAGCTGAAGTATCGAGTTTCGTCGTCGTCTCCACACCTGACTGAGGTGCAACTCTGAATTATTGAGTCTGCGGTGAGGTCGTCTCAGCACCCGACGTCACCCTGACGTCTGATCAGTGGAAAACCTGACCGCGGAACGACACGGCGAGGTATCGGGTTGGGTGTGATGGCTGCCGCCAACACGCCGTCTCGTTCACACCCATACTGAAGGAGTCTGTTACATCAAACACCGTCGGTTCAGTCTGTGGGTCCGAGATCCACCACGACTCAGAAAACGAGCCCAGGTTCTGCTCCATCTGCAGCTTCAGCAGCAGGTCTGAGATCTTTAATCATCAGAACAGAGACAAACAGGAAGTGATGTCACTGCTCTGTCTAATATTAAACAGAGAGAGGAGGAAAATCTGGACAGAGCCATCTCTCTAAAAAAAAATGGTAGAAAGGGACGAAAGGAGAGGAGTAAAGAGAAAGAAAGAACACTAAGACAGAGCAAAAGAAAAAAAGGGAAGAAGGGAAGTTGAAAAGAAAGAAAGAAAGAAAGAAAGAAAGAAAGAAAGAAAGAAAAAGTGGAAAAAACAAAAGAAATGAATGAACAAATGAATGAAAGCATGAACAAAGAAGAGAGACAGAAGGAGAAAGTAAGAGCTAAAAAGCAGAAGAGGAAGGAAGGAAGGAAGGAAGGAAGGAAGGAAGGAAAGAAAGAAAGAAAGAAAGAAAGAAAGAAAGAAAGAAAGAAAGAAAGAAAGAAAGAACAATCAGAGAGAGAGAAAGAAAGAACAAAACAGGAAGTAGGGAAGGAGCAAAAGAAGGAAGGGAGAGAGAAAGCAAGGGTGAAAAAAGCAGAAGAACGAACGAATGAATGAATGAGAGAGCAAGAAAGAAAGAGGGAACAAAGACAGGCTGCAAGGAAGGAAGGAAGGAAGGAGAGACAGAGAAAGCAAGAGTTAATAAATAAAAGAGGAAGGAAAGAAAGAATAAACCAAGAAAGAACGAGTGAGCGAAAGAAATAGAAAGATATGCCATGCTGAAAAAGTGGGTGGAGCTTAAAGCCTTCTGGTTAAGCGGCGGTGAAATAAACGCGATCCTTTTGTGTTTAGATGTTTTTATGACTCCGGTGTGAGAGGAGACGCGATCCAGATCCACTTCATCCACAATCCTCGCTTTAAAGCGAGGTTCTTCTGACCCGGAGTCCCGTTAGTATGAAACTCGCCGAGACCCCGTGTTAGTGAGAGGATCACTATTAGTGTGAACGTGTGGGTGTGTTATTGAGGTGATGATGATTAAATAGTTTTATTAAAACACACTGCTCCTTTAACGTTACAGGAACGTGTTTTACTGGAACACCTCCAGCTCCATGTCCCGTCTGCCCACCCACTTGCCCGCCCGCCCGCCCGCCCGCTCCTGTCCATCCTCTCGCCCACTTCCTTCCGTCCACTCGCTCCCGTCTGTCTGCTCTTTACGCTCACGCCTGATGCGCATCTTTAAAAAGAAAAACAGGTCATTTTAGTTCACGTCACATCACGTGAGGCTGCTATTTAGCGTGTAAACAAAACAGCGAGATGCCAAGGCGGGATGGCCATGGCGTTCGCGAGGCTGCGAGCAGACCGGTGTTTCAGGACTGAGCGGTCGCTGTGGCGTTAGCGAGGCCGTGCTCAGTCACACGCTTTCTAATAAAAGCACAACACAGCGAGCGCTCGCCTCCTGACGCGGAGAACCAACAGGTCCAGATGGCTCTTCATCTGTAGCTTCAGCAGATCTGAGATCTTTACTGTGGAGCTGAGCATCAGAGCAGAGACCAAAAAAAACTGACCTGAGAACAGAGAGAGAGAGAGAGAGAGAGAGAGAACGACACAGCCAGGGACTCACATTCAGATTAGGGCCACACAGGAAGTGATGTCACTACTCTGACAATGTATAGAGAGAGAGAGCACACAAGATAGAAATTTAAGCAAAAGAAAGAAAGGAAGCAGTGACAGGTAAAGAAAAAAAGGAAAAAAAAAAGCAAGAAGAAAGGGGAGAGAGAGCAGACATGAAAGAGAGCTAAGCAAAGAAAAGGAGGAGACAGCAAGTGAAAGAAAGAAAGAAAGAAAGAAAGAAAGAAAGAAAGAAAGAAAGAAAGAAAGAAAGAAAGAAAGAAAGAAAGAAAGAAAGAAGAGTGCTAAACTACGGAAGCTGCGAGAGGCCCTTCATATAATCATTTTTTTTTTTATTCACCTTGTTATCCCGAGATAACGACATAATTAATTCACATACATGTCAACCTTTGGTCAATCAAACCTGTATAACCAACCTCCAAAATCCGTATTTCCCTTATAAAATCCGTATAAGATGCAAATTAAAATAATTTACCTAAAATCTGAATGATAATTAACAATGATATATCCCAGTTACTTTTTACTCAATATTAATAACAATAAACCTTCAGAATGAATACAAAGCTCCAATGTTTGACAAAAACACAAAGTGTTATCAGCGTAGTTACGAAGGAAATACTTCGTTGTTTGGAGACGGGTTTCACCGAGCGGCTATTATGCGCGAGACTTCATATTAGCCACAAAGTCAGAAAAATCTGTTCGTAAAATTACATTATAATGACCAAATACAATGAAAAGTATTTTTCCAGTCTCACGTGTGAAAGGTAATCCCATGTGATCTCGTTTGGACGGCAAACCTGTTGGTACAGTTAAACGCAGCACATGAATGAGGCATCTTTATTCTCAGAATCGCCACTTTGCCACATCCAATATGGCGGCGAGGATGACGTATGATTCTACGCAGAAGGCGGCGTCTATGTTTATATGTCTATGACTTCCGGGTTGGCGGGATTCTCGCAATGCGGTGTGCGCATGATCAAAAGTGGAACGAAGTCTCGCTACCACAAGATAACGCGCGATTTCATAAGACTCTTTACTGGCTGTCGTGGGAATTGATTACAGCTCTAGATAAATATTGAAGTTTTTTTAAAGAATCCGTATAACTTTATTTATACGCCCGTATACTACGTTTATTGAATCAAATCCGTATAAAATACGGACATTCCGTATAGGTTGACATTCAGGATCTCGAGAAAACAACACAACTAATTCGAGATCTCGAGAAAACAAAACCGTTATTTCATGATCTCGAGTAAACAGCTGAGAAATGGTTCATTCAGGTGCGCCAAGAGACTTGTGATATGCTGACTTTGGGGCTATTTCTCATTCTGTATAGACACAACTTTGGTCATTAGAATGTCTGGAATAATCGATCACCTAATAAGGCAATATTTTGATCAGGGGTTGACACAGGGAGAGATTGCATTAAGTCTTTTAATAAGGGATAATTTCAAAATTAGTCCGCGGCACCTCCGCAGAAGACTGGCCCGGCTTCGTCTCTACCGACGGAGATACAGTGATCCAGCTGAGATCATGAAATAACTAGTGCTGTCAAAAATGTCGCGTTATTAACGCGTTAACTTGACTCAATTTTAACAGCGATAATTTTTTTATCGTGAGATTAACGCTCTGTGACATGATGCCGCGCCCTGCACAGCCAGAGTCCTCTACCCTCCCCCGAAGAGCCACGGTGCTCGGCTTAGGTTTCGTTTTCCCATCGGCGGCTCCAGCCCCACTTTGCAGTGGCTGTGACAAGACGTGTTATGCTCTGCAATAAAAAAAAAAAAAACATTGGTACAACCAGTGTTCGAACTATGCCGATATTTTTGGGGGGGGTCCCTTTTTTTTTCCCTTGAGGGGGTGCTTGCGCTTGTCTCAGAGCGCGGCTCTCCATCGCGCGCTCACTTCGGATATGCAAATGCTTCCTGTTACACACGATTGCTATGTCAATAAACATCATTTTGCCAATATTTCTGGCTACGTTTAGATTACGTCGAATCAGCGGATCATCAGATTAACGTTCTTAAAACGATTCGCGTTTACACTAAAAACGTTAGCTGTGCACACAGCAACGCCAATACGCGGATACGCTCGGCTCCGCAGGCATCCTGCACTCCAAATCACTCCGCCCTGAACAGCGAGTGCCCTCTGGAGGGTGCGCACTCCGGCCCTGCGCAGCTCACACAGCGCGCGAGTGAAGTGCACAAGCCACGATTCGGGACTGAGCCGCTGTGTGTGTGATCCCAGCGCATATCACTTACTACTTGCAAGTGGAAGGATGGCAAGCCTAAAGACAATCATAACTACACAATGGGCAGTATTTGCATCAGTATTTGCAGTATTTTCATACTTTTATACTCTTTAATGAAAGGTGATACAAGGCGGAAGTCCGCACCGTTTTTCAGCAGTCGCGTCACATGACCAACGCCAGCGAATCAGGAAGGTGGATGTCACAGTGACGTTGTCCAATGAGACGCCAGCTAGAGCTCAGCACAGCGTATCCGCGTATTCTCAATGTTTACACAGCACCGGAGCTGACACGATCTGGATTGAATACGTGGGCTCTGGCGGATTCCCGTTTCCAGGCGGTTTAATGTAAATGGACAGTGCATCCGCGAAGAAAACGAGACAGATACGGTCTAATGTAAACATAGCCTTAGAGACCCCCAACATTTCCCAAATCATGTTTTCAAGGGATCTCATGTCTGTTTCAGGGGATCTCGGACCCCTCGAAGTTCCAACGGTGAGCAAGCCCATTCACTTTTTTATGCTGATAAGAGAATTACAATGGTTTTTCATGTGACAAAAATGTGCGATTAAATTGCGATTAATCACGAGTTAACTATGACAGTCGTGACATCTCATCTCATCTCATCTCATTATCTCTAGCCGCTTTATCCTTCTACAGGGTCGCAGGCAAGCTGGAGCCTATCCCAGCTGACTACGGGCGAAAGGCGGGGTACACCCAGGACAAGTCGCCAGGAGTCGCGACATTAATCGCGATTAAATATTTTAATCGCTTGACAGCACTAGAAATAACGGTTTTGTTTTCTCAAGATCTCAAAATAACGGTTTTGTTTTCTCGAGATCTCAAAATAACGGTTTTGTTTTCTCGAGATTTCGAATTAGTTGTGTTGTTTTCTCGAGATCCTGAATTAATTATGGTCGTTATCTCGGGATAACAAGGTGAATAAAAAAAAAAAGGATTATATGAAGGGCCTCTCGCGGCTTCCGTACTAAACAAAGGAAGGAGACAGCAAGAAGGAAGAAAGAAAGAGAAATAGAAGAAGGAACCAGTGAGAGGGAAAGAAAAACAAGCAAGAACAGCAAGAGGGAAAGAGACAGACAGACAGACAGACAGACAGACAGGTTGTGAGTGGTTGGTGTGAGCTGGTTAAAGCTCCTCTGTGTGTTTAGTTTGCAAAACACACCGGGGTCTGAAACAGGAAGTCCATGTGGACATTAGCAGCTGTTAACACATCTAATCCATCTCTCTGGGTGGAGTGCGTGTGTGTGTGTGTGTGTGTGTGTGTGTGTTTCAGCTTAGGGAGGAGATCAGACCAAAACACACCACAGGAAAACTTAAAGCTTCCAAACGACGCCCAGAAACTACCAGCTGACTGAAGTGACATCATCCTGCCATCTCCACATGGCCTGCATACCACAGAGCACACACACACACACTGTTCTGAGGAGCATGTTACACACACTCCATTGTTCAGCTCTGTAACGCAATCTGTCACTCACTGCTCCGTCAAAACCAGTTCACAGCGTTTCTATAGCAACAGCTCCATATAAACAGGTTACAGACGGTGTGAGCGATGGCCTGGAGGTGCTTCCTGTCCAGAGACGTTCATCCGTCACTAACTGAAGGAGTCTCCAGTGTCAGAGTTTACACTTCCTTGCAGTTTCTATGGTAACACGACGACCTGCTGGATGCTGGCGAGGAGACGGCTGTTGTAATGCGAGTGTGAACAGGAAGTGACCCGTTCTGTGAACATGAAATGTACCGTAACTATAAAAGGATAAAAAGTACAACGTGTTCTATTATTAATGTACACTGTGAACGTTGTTAAACTGTTGTGGTATGAGAGGAATCCCTGTCTGTAGGTCACCCTCAAAACTTTATAAAAAACACACACACACACACACACACACACACGTGCGAGCATCGATGCTGAGAATCACAACATGGTTTTGTTTACTGTGTTGAACACGAGCTGATCGTTAGAAATGAATTGATTTGTGGCCTCATGGCGAGATTCCACACGATCCTGTTACACTTCCAAGTGGATTCTGAGAGAGCACGCGCACACACACACACACACACACACACACACACACACACACACTGTCCGACACGCGCTTACTTCTCAACACACCCCCATTCTAAACAAAGGTCTGCTGCAAACACACTTCACCCAACACCGAGTGTGTACCAGATCTCTCTATCAAATCTGGGTCAGTAGGTGGCTGAGTGCAAAAGTCTGTACACCCTAATGACACAACACAGACTTTAAATGTTAATTCTAATCTCATCTCATTATCTCTAGCCGCTTTATCCTGTTCTACAGGGTCGCAGGCGAGCTGGAGCCTATCCCAGCTGACTACGGGCGAAAGGCGGGGTACACCCTGGACAAGTCGCCAGGTCATCACAGGGCTGACACATAGACACAGACAACCATTCACACTCACATTCACACCTACGCTCAATTTAGGGCGTATTCACACCTACGTTGTTTGGTCCCGACCAAACGAACCAAATTTCCCTTGGTCCGGACCTTTTGGGTTGGTCTGAATACAAACCACCGAACTCTGGTCCGGACCAAACAAGCGGACCGAGACCGAGCTGCAAGGTCGGACTCGGTCCGGACCAAAGGAACCCTGGTGCGGATCTTTTGGAGGTGTGAAAGCAGACCGGACCTAATCCGACAATTTTGCTTTTTTGTACCTCAGGAGCTTCCGTCGTTTGTCGAGCATTATGGGAAACAGAGTCTTGACACTCCACCGCAAAGTGCAAACACTGTTTCGGTTGTCAAGGGAACCTTACAACAGTCGTTCAGTCATTCAGGCCAGACTACAGAGTACAAAAAAATGAGTAGGGGGCAAACGTGGGCCGAGGAAGAAACGCGTACCCTTGTGGATATATGGGCAGATGTCCACATATCTGAGCTTTTGGAGAGAACACACAAAAATGCCGACGTGTTTGCTGTATTCAGTGAGAAAATGAAGGAGAAGGGGTTCACGCGCTCCCCAGAACAATGTCGGCTAAGAGTGAAGAAACTCCGTCAGACCTACATTAAAATCAGGGACATTCTTTCAAAAAGTGGCGGTACTAGCGACTTGCGTGAAGAGCCAGAACTGTCACAACATGATGTGCGCTCATCAGCGCTATCCTCCGTGACTACTTTTGAACTTAACGCTTTGTGCGCGTGTCGTCTCTGACCAATAGCTGAACGACCTCAGGGCGCGTGGCTTTGTTGACAGATTTTGGTCCGCTTACTAAAATGTACAGTGTGAAAGCGAACCGCGCCAAAATGAAAAAAAAAAAAAAAAAAACACATTTGGTTCAGACCAAAGCAAGTGAACTATCGAACTATCCTGGTCTGAACACACCCTTAGAGTCACCAGTTAACCTAACCTGCATGTCTTTGGACTGTGGGGGAAACCGGAGCACCCGGAGGAAACCCACGCGGACACAGGGAGAACATGCAAACTCTGCACAGAAAGGCCCTCGCTGGCCACGGGGCTCGAACCCGGACCTTCTTGCTGTGAGGCGACAGCGCTAACCACTACGCCACCGTGCCGCCCTTAAATGTTAATTATACTAACAAATTGTGCGTTTAATGTGCAGCTGTACAACCCACGTGTATACACACATTCCTGAGATTATCACATGGATCATTAGTATATAAACAGAGTTACAATAAAGAATTTAAACCCCGTGTACAGTTACGGTGCATTACACCCGGCGCTCAGCGCTAACAGCCCGCTCTACACACCAGCGTATCGCCATCGTCTTCAATACTTTATTTAATGTTCCACTTCACAGAGTGATGGAAAAGCTAGCTTGGCAGTTCTCCATGTTTCAACTACTTCAGTAACAACCCCTTGATAGATTACATCATATTTTGTCCGGGTTCAGCCACGCTAATTTTAGCATGCTATCCGGGTTCAGCCACTCTATTTTCAGCTCCCTGTCCGGGTTAAGCTGCTTTATTTTAGCTTCCTGTCTGGGTTCTGCCGCTCTACTTTAGCTTGTGGTCCGGGTTCTGCCGCTCTATTTTCAGCTCCCTGTCCGGGTTCAGGGGCTACATTGTCGCTACATTCACACTGCAAGGCTTAATGCTCAATTCCGATTTTTTTGTGAAATCCGATTTTTTTGTGAGGTCGTTCACATTAACAAATATATGCGACTTGTATGTGATCCTCAGTATGAACGAAAAGCGACCTAAAAGTGTTCCGCATGCACATTGCAGGATACGACGACGTCACACGCAGTGAGCATGGCCAGTGTTTACGGAAGTAAAACCGCCCGGTTGCGGTATGACTCATCCAATCTAGCTTGAATAGCTGCATCCCCCCAAATGGAAATCAGCTCCCAACCTCTGCGTCCTTCCATTGAGAAGATTCAGAACCTTCACAGCCCGAAGCGTCCCTCGCATTGATGTCATGCGCAGGGGCGCAGATACGTTTTTTGAACTGAGGGGGACAAAAAACTGGGGGGGACAAAGCTGCCAGCAAACCAACCCCAACCCCGATATGCCTGTCAAACTTGTTGTGGGTTACCATAGCAACCAAGCTCGAGCTCGCAACCTGTGCAGTCTGCGCAGCTCAACCAACCGAATATCAGTCTTTGTTTTGTTTTATGAGAGTTGTTGCAACTATGTATACACTGCTGTGCACCTCAATAAACCGAATGGTAATTAGTCTTTTGATTTTTCCGTGAGGTTTGCCTTATGCAAAGAAAGACAGCATAGACGTTTTTTCCTCCCTATAAGTGGGGGGGACCGAACGAGGTGAATTTAAATCTGGGTGGGACGAGTCCCACCCCCTATCTGCGCCCGTGATTATGCGCCACGTTGTTGTAACTTTTTTGAGAGACCCACCGCCTACTTCAGCGCAGAATAGTGACGTTTGCGGCTTGTTGATGACGTGTAAGTCGGATGAATGCGACCTGGCGGTTCAGACTGAAGTCGCATATGAAAAGAGCGGATAGGAATCGGAATTAGGACCACATATCCAAACAGCCTGGGTCGGATTTGAAAAAAATCGGATCTGTGTCATTCATATTGTCAATAAAAGATCGGATACAGGTCACATATGGGCGAAAAGATCGGATTTGAGTCACTTCAGCCTGCAGTGTGAACGTAGCCTTTAGCTACCTGTCCAGGTTCCACCACTCTATTTTCAGCTACCTATCCGGGTTCAGCGGCTCCATTTTAGTTTGTGGTCCAGGCTCCGCCACTCCATTTTTAAGCTCCCTGTCCGGGTTCAGCTGCTCCATTTTCAGCTCCCTGTCCAGGTTAAGCTGCTTTATTTTAGCTTCCTGTCTGGGTTCTGCCGCTCTACTTTAGCTTGTGGTCCGGGTTCTGCCGCTCTATTTTCAGCTCCCCTTCTGGGTTCAGGGGCTACATTTTAACTACCTGTCCAGGTTCCACCGCTCTGTTTTTAGCTACCTGCCTGGGTTCTGCGGCTTTATTTTAGCACACCGTCTGGGTTCTGTCACTCTATTTTCAGCTCCCTGTCCAGGCGCCGCCACTCTATTTTCAGCTACCTGTCCGGGCTCAGCGGCTCCATTTTAGTTTGTGGTCCGGGCTCCGCCACTCCATTTTTAAGCTACCTGTCCGGGTTCAGCTGCTCTATTTTCAGCTCCCTGTCCGGGTTCAGCTGCTCCATTTTAGCTTGTGGGCCGGGGTCCACCACTCCATTTTAGCTACCTGTCTGGGTTCAGGGGCTCGATTTTAGCTACCTGCCTGGGTTCTGCCGATTTATTTTAGCACACCGTCCAGGTTCAGACACTCTATTTTCAGCTCCCTGTCCGGGCTCCGCCACTCTATTTTAGCTTATGGTTCGGGTTCAGCCGCTCTATTTTTAGCTCACTGTCCAGGTTCCGCCGCTTTACTTTAGCTACCTGTCCGGGTTCTGCCACTTTACTTTAGCTATCTGTTTGAGTTCAGCGGCTCTATTTTAGTTCGCTTTGGGTTCAGCTACTTTATTTTAGCTCACTGCTCAGGTTCGGTGGCTCCATTTTAGCCACCTGTCTGAGTTTAGCTGTGCTATTTAGCCTAATGGTTAGAGAAGCAGCTTTGAAACCAAAAGGTCACCAGTTCGATTCCCTGGACCAGCAGGAATGGCTGAAGTGTTCTTGAGCAAGACGCCTCACCCCGGACTGCTCTGGGTCGGAGCGTCTGCTAAATGCCTGTAATGTTTTAGCTCAGTGTCGGAGTCTATCTGATTTGTCTGTTTTAAAAAGAGAGAGCACTTGAGGTTTAAAATCAACTTCATCACCACATTTAACTTTCTTCCTCTGACAGCAAGGAAACCTTAGAGTCTCCGGGCTAATTCATTAACCACAGGCTTTTTATAGCACGAGAGCAGTCATAGTCCAGCCACTCCGCTAACTCCCTTTAACATACTGCGTTCTTCTCTACCAGAGCCGCACAGCGACTGAGTAAACAGGAAAAAAAGTCACTTCAGTTTCTGTCACTGGGTGACGACACAACACACTGTTCATCCTGACTTGTATCGGGTTACCTGAAGTCATCAGCTCCCATTACAGCCCCGCCCACATCCAAACAAGCAATTCAGAACACATCAGCATCATGAAGTTCTTCAGCACCCAACAGCGTAATCACCAGCTCGGTTCATTCGGGTTTCAGTCCGACACGACGCGTATTTTCACTCAACACCTGTGAGGTTTCTCCCGAACAGTTTATGATGAAGTATCAGAGATTTGAGATCGACCGTGCGAAATGGAAATGTAAGAAAAAGGCTGAGTATGAGACAATAGTAAAATCTCATCATCTCTAGCCGCTTTATCCTGTTCTACAGGGTCGCAGGCAAGCTGGAGCCTATCCCAGCTGACTACGGGCGAAAGGCGGGGTACACCCTGGACAAGTCGCCAGGTCATCACAGGGCTGACACATAGACACAGACAACCATTCACACTCACATTCACACCTACGCTCAATTTAGAGTCACCAGTTAACCTAACCTGCATGTCTTTGGACTGTGGGGGAAACCGGAGCACCCGGAGGAAACCCACTGGGAGAACATGCAAACTCCACACAGAAAGGCCCTCGCCGGCCCCGGGGGTCGAACCCGGACCTTCTTGCTGTGAGGCGACAGCGCTAACCACTACACCACCGTGCCGCCCTCCAGTTTTTCTTGAACTGATTAATTTCGCCAAATATCTAGAGAAGAAACCTTTATTTGTCACATGCACACTTCAAGCACAGTGAGATTCATCTTCTGCATTTAACCCATCTGAAGCAGTGAACACACGCAGCCAGAGTTTCCCCATCCTTCACTGTCTCTCATCACATCTCTCTCTCTCTCTCTCTCTCTCTCTGTTGTTTTGAAGACGGCGCTCAGCACAGATGCAAAAAAAAAAAAAACACACGACTTCCAATCTAACCGTTCTCATTCACGTCACATGTCCACAGATCAGATTAGAAAAGATCACCCGGCCCTGAACACATCAGATCTTTTGTGCTGAGCAGACAAAAAACAAACGGCGGTATCTTAAACCCATCAATCTGCGACCTTTATTTACTCGTTCAGACGTTTTCAGTACAAAGGGTTAAATTCTTCAATCCAGTAAAGAAAAATACTAATGCGTTTAACTAAAATTCATCAGTAAACATGCGACAAACAAAAATCCCTGATGGAATTTCCTCAGATTCCACGATCTGGGCCAAAGAGTGATCAAATCCCGACTTTCCATGACATTCCAGATCCGTAGGAAGCCTGTGTACAGTCTGAAACAACAGGCATAAGTAAAGCAGTGTGTACTTTCACGAAGCGCTTTGACAAAAAAACCTGGCAACCCTGCCTTTCAGTCCGTTTTGTGACGTCACAGTAACGCACGACGTGCGTTCAAATAAGTCTGTTACCAGACGAAGACGTTTTATTCGCTCGGAGCTTAATCACACACACACACTTCTCATGATGTCCACGTGTTTGTGTAAAACGTAAACAACGTAACACACACATGCATGCATGAACACAAACACACAGCTGTAAGGAGCCGCTAGGAGGCACCAAACACAACATCCTTCAAGATGCTTTGTTCCTCTGTTAGAAAACACACACACACACACACACACCCTTACCCTTCATGGATGGAGACCAAGCTAATCATTTGACACCGCTGATCTTCAGCTCCACACACTAATCATTTCCTTTTGATCACACACACACACACAGCTGGATGTGTTGTCCATATCCAGCATGCTCTTTACCTCTCTCAGGCTTCATGGTTCCTGCCGTGATGTCCTCCAGCTCTCCTCGCTCTGCTCTCTCCAGGCTGTGGTTCTGAACCCCTCACACCATCAGCGGCTCCAGGAGACCAGGATCAGATCTACAGCCCCTCGTGCAAATGAGGATTATTCAGAGAAGAAGAAGAAGAGGAGGAGGAGGAGGAGCAGGTGGAGGAAGAAGAAGAAGAAGAAGAAGAGGAAGAAGCAGTCACCTTGCCCACAGCTGCAGTGTGTGTATGAGAGACAGAGTGTGTGTCCATCTCTTCATGTCAACACCATTTAAACCTTGATTGAAGCTCAAACACCACCCCAAGCCTCCATAACACCCCAACACACACACACACACACACACACACACACAGAGAGCTGCAGTAAAGCCTGAATGTCTTCACTGCGACCCTAAATCTCCATCAACACGCCATTCCTTCAGCTCAGAGCCCTCAGTGTGTTGATACTCCAGCCATGCCAGCTCTCCCAAACACCATCTTCACCAACCAGCACCACCAGTAAGGTCTCCCAGTCCGGCTAATCCGCCACTAGCTACCTAAACCCACAGGAAACATCCCAAAGCCTGCCTGCGAATCCACTGCAGCGCCATGAAGCCTTTCTATTATTCTAATAATCAGCGTTATAATCCTAATCATGGACGATCAGCTGGTTGCTAGCTCGAGTCCCTCTCTGCTGCTCACTCCTGCTTGTCAAAACATTAAGAGACTGGCCGTCGGGCCACGTGACTCCACAGCCATAACTCCGCCTCCTGCTCGACTTCCTGTTCCGCTTCCTGCTCTGCAGGAGACTACAAAACAGAATAGAAATACTCAGAATCATTTCAATATCGAACACACAAATACTTCACACACACACACACACACACAGAGGGCTGTGCAAAAGTCTTGGCACCCCGTGCATTTCAGTACCCCATATTTTGTTTTAAGCTGGTATCTCACTGCGATACAACAACTGCGATAAAATATGCGAATAAAGCCAGTATCTGACTGGGCTGCGACAAATTGCGAACATCATTCATGAGAGAGTTTCAAAAGTGTCTTGAAACATTAGCGGGGATTCTCGATTTCCTGCTTCGTCGCTGAAATTTTGAACATGTTCGAAAAATTAGTGCGACAAAATTTTTCTCAAAATAGCCGCAAATGCGTCACGAATCCTTCTCAAGTCAGTTTCCGTGAGACACGAAGTGCGAGTTCTTCAGCCGGGATCTGACTGGGCTGCGACAGCCTGCGACTTGTTGGAGACGCAACAATTGCGATAAAATATGCGAATAAAGCCAGTATCTGACTGGGCTGCGACAAATTGCGAACATCATTCGCGAGAGAGTTTCAAGAGTGTCTTGAAACATTAGCGGGGATTCTCGATTTCCTGCTTCGTCGCTGAAATTTTGAACATGTTCGAAAAATTCGTACGACAAAATTTCTCTCAAAATAGCCACAAATGCGTCGCGAACCCTTCTCAAGTCAGTTTCCGTGAGACACGAAGTGCGAGTTCTTCAGCTGGTATCTCACTGGGCTGCGACAGCCTGCGACTAGTTGGAGATACAACAATTGCGATAAAATATGTGAATAAAGCCAGTATCTCACTGGGCTGCGACAAATTGCGAACATCATTCGCGAGAGAGTTTCAAGAGTGTCTTGAAACATTCGCGGGGCTTCTCGAGTTTCTCACATGAGTCGCAAAGTGTCGCTCTTTCATCGCTGAAATTTTGAACATGTTCGAAAAATTCGTGCGACAAAATTTTTCTCAAAATAGCCGCAAATGCGTCACGAATCCTTCTCAAGTCAGTTTCCGTGAGACACGAAGTGCGAGTTCTTCAGCCGGGATCTGACTGGGCTGCGACAGCCTGCGACTTGTTGGAGACGCAACAATTGTGATAAAATATGCGAATAAAGTCAGTATCTCATTGGGCTGCGACAAATTGCGAACATCATTCACGAGAGAGTTTCAAGAGTGTCTTGAAAGATTCGCGGGGCTTCTCGAGTTCCTCGCATGAGTCGCAAAGTGTCGCTCTTTCATTGCTGAAATTTTGAACATGTTCGAAAAATTTGTGCGACAAAATTTATCTCAAAATAGCCGCAAATGCGTCACGAATCCTTCTCAGGTCAGTTTCCATGAGACAGGAAGTGAGAATTCTTAAGCCGGTATCTGACTGAGCTGCAACAGCCTGCAACTAGTTGGAGACACAACAATTGCAATAAAATATGTGAATAAAGTCAGTATCTCATTGGGCTGCGACAAATTGCTAACATCATTCGTGAGAGAGTTTCAAGAGTGTCTTGAAACATTCGCGGGGATTCTCGAGTTCCTCGCATGAGTCGCAAAGTGTCGTTCCTTTGTCTCTGAAATTTTGAACATGTTCGAAAAATTAGTACGACAAAATTTCTCTCAAAATAGCCGCAAATGCATCACGAATCCTTCTCAAGTCAGTTTCTGTGAGACAGGAAGTGCAAGTTCCTCAGCCGGTATCTCACAGGGCTGCGACAGCCCGCGACAAATTGCGAACGTCATTCGCGAGAGAGTTTCAAGAGTGTCTTGAAACATTCGTGGGGCTTCTCGAGTTCCTCGCATGAGTCGCAAAGTTTCGCTCTTTCATCGCTGAAATTTTGAAAAATTTGTGCGACAAAATTTCTCTCAAAATAGCCACAAATGCATCGCGATCCCTTCTCAAGTCAGTTTCCATGAGACAGGAAGTGCGAGTTCTTCAGCCGGTATCTCACTGGGCTGCGACAGCCTGCGACTAGTTGGAGACACAACAATTGCGATAAAATATGCAAATAAAGCCAGTATCTCACTGGGCTGCGACAAATTGCTAACATCATTCATGAGAGAGTTTCAAAAGTGTTTTGAAACGTTTGCGGGGATTCTCGATTTCCATGCATGAGTCGCAAAGTGTTGCTCCTTTGTCGCTGAAATTTTGAACATGTTCGAAAAATTTGTGCGACAAAATTTCTCTCAAAATAGCCACAAATGCATCGCGAACCCTTCTCAAGTCAGTTTCCGTGAGACAGGAAGTGAGAATTCTTAAGCCGGTATCTGACTGAGCTGCAACAGCCTGCGACTAGTTGGAGACACAACAATTGCAATAAAATATGTGAATAAAGTCAGTATCTCATTGGGCTGCGACAAATTGCGAACATCATTCACGAGAGAGTTTCAAGAGTGTCTTGAAACATTCGTGGGGCTTCTCGAGTTCCTCGCATGAGTCGCAAAGTGTCGCTCTTTCATCGCTGAAATTTTGAACATGTTCGAAAAATTCGTGCAACAAAATTTCTCTCAAAATAGCCGCAAATGGGGGGCGTCGTGGCTCAGGTGGTTAAGGCGCCATACCATGAATGCGGGCGACCCGGGTTCGATTCCGGCCCGAGGTCATTTCCCGATCCCTTCCTGTCTCTCTCTCCCGCTCATTTCCTGTCTCTACACTGTCCTATCCAATAAAGGTGCAAAAAGCCCAAAAAAATATCTAAAAAAAAAAAAAAAAAAAAAAAATAGCCGCAAATGCGTCACGAATCCTTCTCAAGTCAATTTCTGTGAGACAGGAAGTGCGAGTTCTTCAGCCGGTATCTGACTGGGCTGCGACAGCCTGCGACTAGTTGGAGACGCAACAATTGCAATAAAATATGTGAATAAAGCCAGTATCTGACTGGGCTGTGACAAATTGCGAACATCATTCGTGAGAGAGTTTGAAAAGTGTCTTGAAACATTCGCGGGGCTTCTCGAGTTCCTCGCATGAGTCGCAAAGTGTCGTTCCTTTGTCGCTGAAATTTTGAATATGTTCGAAAAATTAGTGCGACAAAATTTATTTCAAAATAGCCGCAAATGCGTCGCGAACCCTTCTCAAGTCAGTTTCTGTGAGACAGGAAGTGCGAATTCTTCAGCCGGTATCTGACTGGGCTGCGACAGCTTGCGACAAATTGCGAACGTCATTCGCGAGAGAGTTTAAAGAGTGTCTTGAAACATTTGCGGGGCTTCTCGAGTTCCTCGCATGAGTCGCAAAGTGTCGCTCTTTCATCGCTGAAATTTTGAACATGTTCGAAAAATTTGTGCAACAAAATTTATCTCAAAATAGCCGCAAATGCGTCACGAATCCTTCTCAAGTCAGTTTCCGTGAGACAGGAAGTGCAAGTTCTTCAGCCGATATCTGACTGGGCTGCGACAGCCTGCGACTTGTTGGAGACACAACAATTGCGATAAAATATGCGAATAAAGCCAGTATCTGACTGGGCTGCGACAAATTGCGAACATCATTCGTGAGAGAGTTTCAAAAGTGTCTTGAAACATTCACAGATGATGATGATGATGATGATACTTTATTCCAGACTCAAGGTCCATCCCCACAGAGTACAAAAAAAAACAATTAAATTAACACATAAAAAAAAAAAGCAGAGCTTCTCAAGTTCCTCGCATGAGTCGCAAAGTGTCGTTCCTTTGTCTCTGAAATTTTGAACATGTTCGAAAAATTAGTATGACAAAATTTCTCTCAAAATAACCACAAATGCGTCGCGAACCCTTCTCAAGTCAGTTTCCGTGAGACAGGAAGTGCGAGTGTATCTGACCGGGCTGCGACAGCCTGCGACTAGTTGGAGATACAACAATTGCGATAAAATATGCGAATAAAGCCAGTATCTGACTGGGCTGCGACAAATTGCGAACATCATTCATGAGAGAGTTTCAAAAGTGTCTTGAAACATTCGTGGGGCTTCTCGAGTTCCTCGCATGAGTCGCAAAGTGTCGCTCCTTCGTTGCTGAAATTTTGAACGTTTGAAAAATTCATACGACAAAATTTCTCTCAAAATAGCCACAAATGCCTCACGAATCCTTCTCAAGTCAGTTTCTGTGAGACAGGAAGTGTGAGTTCTTCAGCCGGTATCTCACTGGGCTGCGACAGCCTGTGACTTGTTGGAGATACAACAATTGCAATAAAATATGCGAATAAAGCCAGTATCTGACTGGGCTGCGACAAATTGCTAACATCATTCGTGAGAGAGTTTCAAAAGTGTCTTGAAACATTCGTGGGGCTTCTCGAGTTCCTCGCATGAGTCGCAAAGTGTCGCTCCTTCGTCGCTGAAATTTTGAACATGTTTAAAAAATTCATACGACAAAATTTCTCTCAAAATAGCCGCAAATGCATCACGAATCCTTCTCAAGTCAGTTTCTGTGAGACAAGAAGTGCAAGTTCTTCAGCTGGTATCTCACTGGGCTGCGACAGCCTGCGACAAATTGCGAACGTCATTCGCGAGAGAGTTTCAAGAGTGTCTTGAAACATTTGCGGGGCTTCTCGAGTTCCTCGCATGAGTCGCAAAGTGTCGCTCTTTCATCGCTGAAATTTTGAACATGTTCGAAAAATTCGTGCGACAAAATTTATCTCAAAATAGCCGCAAATGTGTCGCGAACCCTTCTCAAGTCAGTTTCCGTGAGACAGGAAGTGCGAGTTCTTCAGCCGGTATCTGACTGAGCTGCAACAGCCTGCGACTAGTTGGAGACACAACAATTGCGATAAAATATGCGAATAAACCCAGTATCTGACTGGGCTGCGACAAATTGCGAACATCATTCACGAGAGAGTTTCAAAAGTGTCTTGAAACATTTGTGGGGCTTCTCGAGTTCCTTGCATGAGTCACAAAGTGTCATTCCTTCGTCGCTGAAATTTTGAACATGTTCGAAAAATTTGTGCGACAAAATTTCTCTCAAAATAGCCACAAATGCATCGCGAACCCTTCTCAAGTCAGTTTCCATGAGACAGGAAGTGCGAGTTCTTCAGCTGGTATCTCACTGGGCTGCGACAGCCTGCGACTAGTTGGAGACACATCAATTGTGATAAAATATGCAAATAAAGCCAGTATCTCACTGGGCTGCGACAAATTGCTAACATCATTCGTGAGAGAGTTTCAAAAGTGTTTTGAAACGTTTGCGGGGATTCTCGATTTCCATGCATGAGTCGCAAAGTGTTGCTCCTTCGTCGCTGAAATTTTGAACATGTTTGAAAAATTTGTGCGACAAAATTTCTCTCAAAATAGCCACAAATGCATCGCGAACCCTTCTCAAGTCAGTTTCCATGAGACAGGAAGTGAGAATTCTTCAGCCGGTATCTCACTGGGATGCGACAGCCTGCGACTTGTTGGAGACACAACAATTGCAATAAAATATGCGAATAAAGCCAGTATCTGACTGGGCTGTGACAAATTGTGAACATCATTCATGAGAGAGTTTCAAAAGTGTCTTGAAACATTCACAGAGCTTCTCAAGTTCCTCGCATGAGTCGCAAAGTGTCATTCCTTTGTCGCTGAAATTTTGAACATGTTCGAAAAATTAGTACGACAAAATTTCTCTCAAAATAGCCACAAATGCGTCGCGAACCCTTCTCAAGTCAGTTTCCGTGAGACAGGAAGTGCGAGTGTATCTGACTGGGCTGCGACAGCCTGCGACTAGTTGGAGATACAACAATTGCGATAAAATATGTGAATAAAGCCAGTATCTGACTGGGCTGCGACAAATTGCGAACATCATTCGTGAGAGAGTTTCAAAAGTGTCTTGAAACATTCGTGGGGCTTCTCGAGTTCCTTGCATGAGTCGCAAAGTGTTGCTCCTTCGTCGCTGAAATTTTGAACATGTTTAAAATATTCGTACGACAAAATTTCTCTGAAAATAGCCGCAAATGCGTCACGAATCCTTCTCAAGTCAGTTTCTGTGAGACAGGAAGTGTGAGTTCTTCAGCCGGTATCTCACTGGGTTGCGTCAGCCTGCGACTTGTTGGAGACACAACAATTGCAATAAAATATGCGAATAAAGCCAGTATCTCACTGGGCTGTGACAAATTGCAAATGTCATTCGTGAGAGAGTTTCAAAAGTGTCTTGAAACATTAGCGGGGCTTCTCAATTTCCTGCCTCATCACTGAAATTTTGAACATGTTCAAAAAATTTGTGCGACAAAATTTCTCTCAAAAGCATCACTGGTGTTGCAAAGCCATCGCGATCCCTTCTCAAGTCAGTTTCCATGAGACAGGAAGGCCTCTCACCTATTACATAGCTCAGGTTACAGTGGGGGGCTAGTCCTCTGGTAACCACAAGTGTTTGACTCCCCACTCACATCTGTATTGCTGTGTGCCTTGCCAGACGGCAGTAGGTACTATTTTTATGATGGCCTTTGGTATGACCCAACCGTGAGTAGAACTCACAGGCTCCTGATTGAGAGGTGGACACGCTAACCAGTAGGCCAACTTGCGGTGAGAATGTGAGCATGAATGGTTGTTTGTCTCTGTGTGTCAGCCCTGTGATGACCTGGCGACTTGTCCAGGGTGTATCCCGCCTCTCACCCATAGTCAGCTGGGATAGGCTCCAGCTTGCCTGCGACCCTGTAGAACAGGATAAGCGGCTACAGATAATGCATGGATGGATGGAAGGAAATTTCGTCTCACACCAAATACTGACTTTGTTTCATTTATTATGGGTTACTGATTACTGTTATAGGTAGCATGGTGATGTAGTGGTTAGCGCTGTCACCTCACAGCAAGAAGGTCCGGGTTCGAGCCCCGTGGCCGGCGAGGGCCTTTCTGTGTGGAGTTTGCATGTTCTCCCCGTGTCCGCGTGGGTTTCCTCCGGGTGCTCCGGTTTCCCCCACAGTCCAAAGACATGCAGGTTAGGTTAACTGGTGACTCTAAATTGAGCGTAGGTGTGAATGTGAGTGTGAATGGTTGTCTGTGTCTATGTGTCAGCCCTGTGATGACCTGGCGACTTGTCCAGGGTGAACCCCGCCTCTTGCCCATAGTCAGCTGGGATAGGCCCCTGCCCGCCCGCAACTCTGCACAGGATAAGTGGTTACAGATGATGGATGATTACTGTTTATAGTATTTTTTTTCATGTTGAAACATTTCATTTCATTATTTTTTAAGCCGTTTTTGGTTGACAGCATTTCTTTACATGTGCCTAAGACTTTTGTACAGTATTCTATGTGTGTGTGTGTATTAAGTTTAAGTATTTGGACAGTGACACCATTATCGTAATGTTTTCTCTCTACTCCAGCACAATGGATTTGAAATGAAGCCATCAAGATGTGATTGAAATGTAGACCTTCAGCTTTAATTCAAATGATTTAATATCTCATCTCATCTCATTATCTCTAGCCGCTTTATCCTTCTACAGGGTCGCAGGCAAGCTGGAGCCTATCCCAGCTGACTACGGGCGAAAGGCGGGGTACACCCTGGACAAGTCGCCAGGTCATCACAGGGCTGACACATAGACACAGACAACCATTCACACTCACATTCACACCTACGGTCAATTTAGAGTCACCAGTTAACCTAACCTGCATGTCTTTGGACTGTGGGGGAAACCGGAGCACCCGGAGGAAACCCACGCGGACACGGGGAGAACATGCAAACTCCACACAGAAAGGCCCTCGCCGGCCCCGGGGCTCGAACCCAGGACCTTCTTGCTGTGAGGCGACAGCGCTAACCACTACACCACCGTGCCGCCATGATTTAATATATAAAAATATATATTGCGTTAAGTGTTTAGGACTTACAACCATTTTGTACACCGTCCCTCCATTTTCACAGGTTCAAAAGTATTCAGACAACTGACTATTAATCAGTTTCATGACCAGTTATGGCCTGTTTCCTCTTTGTTTCATGACAAATTTAGGAGGTAAAAAGTCTCAAGTGCCTTCACGATTAATGCCATATTTTTGTTAAAGGTCTTGAATTAAAGCTGAAAGTCCACACTTGAATCACATCTTAGTGTCAAAAGAAAGTCAAAGTCCCTCCTGTGCCAGGACCTGGTCTTCCCAGGCAGTCTCCCGTTCCAGTACTAACCAGGCCCTTAAGGCTCATTGGGCGGCGCTGATCTCCATTTCTATAACCCTGAACCTCTCGGCTATTACATAGCTAGGGTTACAGTGGGGGGCTGGTTCTCTGGTAACTGTGAGAGTTTGACTCCCTGCTCACATTTGTATTGCGGCGCCTCACCAGATGGCAGTAGGTACCTTTTTAGGATGGTCTTTGGTACCCAACCACGTGTAGAAGTCACGATCTCCTGGTCAAAAGGTGGAGACACACTAACCACTAGGCCAGCTCGATCCGACTCCATCTTGGTGTACAGAGGCAAAATTATGGAAATTGTGTCAATGTCCAAATACTTATGGACCTCACTGTGTATGTGTGTGTAGCTTACCTAGTTTGCTTGTCTAATAATTTATTGATATGTTAAAAAAATTAAACCACACAACAGAAACATTATGAACATGATAAATTGATTAAAATTGAAGCTGCCTATATTAGGTCTCGAATCTCCAAAAGCAGTTTCGCAAACAGTTCTGGTTATTTATTATCTCTAAGCTCAAAGTTAATGATTTAATGATTCAAGTCAAGTCAATTTATTTGTTAACAAACACATTGTCGCAAAGCAGCTTTACAGAAAAATATAGATTTTAAACACACAAATTAATACATTTATTTTAACACGAGTTGTTGAGTGAATCTTTTGGACAGTACTGGTCAAAGAACATAGGAACAGTATTGACAATAGAATAGGATAACATCACGCACAGGCAGCACGGTGGTGTAGTGGTTAGCGCTGTCACCTCACAGCAAGAAGGTCCGGGTTCGAGCCCCGTGGCCGGCGAGGGCCTTTCTGTGTGGAGTTTGCATGTTCTCCCCGTGTCCGCGTGGGTTTCCTCCGGGTGCTCCGGTTTCCCCCACAGTCCAAAGACATGCAGGTTAGGTTAACTGGTGACTCTAAATTGAGCGTAGGTGTGAATGTGAGTGTGAATGGTTGTCTGTGTCTATGTGTCAGCCCTGTGATGACCTGGCAACTTGTCCAGGGTGTACCCCGCCTTTCGCCCGTAGTCAGCTGGGATAGGCTCCAGCGACCCTGTAGAACAGGATAAAGTGGCTAGAGATAATGAGATAAGATGAATTTTACTCAATGCTATGACTCTTGCTCTGAAATGTGATGAAATTATTTACTGTAGGATGTTTATTTTATTAGTTATGGCACATTTGTGATGTTTTGCTGATTTAATAACGATTTAAATAGATTTTATAACATGGAAAACAAAGCAATGATATTAAGTGAACTAGAATCTAGAGTCAGGATTTTCTGAGCAATTTCACTTGGAGTTAGCTGAAGAAGAACAGACACGAGTCAGAGTTATTTCTTATTTCAAAGTTTGTTCGGTTTAGAGGAAAAACAAAACAAAACAAACATGAGTCACTTGTGAGCCGAGAGAATCGACTCTGAGCCAAATGATCCGACTCATTTAAATGAGTCGGAATTGACTCAGATTTAAGTAAGTCAGAAGGCAAAATTGCACAAATATTTAATTAAAGCTAGTATCTCACTGGGCTGCGACAGCTTGCGACAAATTGTGAACGTCATTCATGAGAGAGTTTCAAAAGTGTCTTGAAACATTCTCAGGGCTTCTCACTATGGTGGTGTAGTGGTTAGCATGGTCGCCTCACAGCAAGAAGGTTCCGGGTTCGAACCCAGCAGCCGGTGAGGGCCTTTCTGTGTGGAGTTTGCATGTTCTCTCCCCGTGTCTGCGTGGGTTTCTTCTGGGTGCTCCGGTTTCCCCCACAATCCAAAGACATGCAGTTAGGTTGATGTGGGGCGGCCTTGGGCTGAGGTGCCCTTGGGCAAGGTACCGAACCCCTGGGTGCTCTGGTGTGGCTGCCCACTGCTCTGGCTGCGTGTGTTCACTGCTTCAGATGGGTTAAATGCAGAGGATGAATTTCACTGTGTTTGAAGTGTGCATGTGACAAATAAAGGTTTCTTCTTCAATTTCCTCGCATGAGTCGCAAAATGTCACTCCTTCGTCGCTGAAATTTTGAACATGTTCAAAAAATGTGTGCAACAAAATTTCTCTCAAAATAGCTGCCAGTGCGTCGCTGGTGTCGCAAAGCCATCGTGAACCCTTCTCAAGTCAGTTTCCGTGAGGCTTCCACTACTTTCCTGCCTGCCGAGGGAAAGCCCGGCTGCGACAGCCTGCAACTAGTTGGAGACGCGACGACTGCGGTAAAATATGCGAATATCAATTCAGTGTGATTCCAAGTGAAAATTGTCGCTAATTTGCATATTTTATCGCAATTGTTGCTGTTGCAGCCCAGTGAGATACTACCCTAAGATATGATTTGAGGCCTTTCTGTGTTTGAGTACCAGTTTATAGGACAGTATTTGTAGGTTTTGGATGTATTTTAATTTTTTAATTTATTATTTATTTATTAGCTTTTTGCCATAGCAAGATCTATACATGTACATACATTATAGCTTGGAAACCTCTACAGCTTGCGCCAGTTACAATGGCCCCATTGTACCGGTACAATCTGCATGTCTTTGGACTGTGGGGGAAACCAGAGCACCCAGAGGAAACCCACGCGGACACGGGGAGAACATGCAAACTCCACACAGAAAGGCCCCTGTTGGCCGCAAGGTTCAAACCCGGAACCTTCTTGCTGTGAGGCGACAGAGATAACCACTACACCACCGTGCCGCCCTAACATGTGTCCTTGTTAAGGCCAATTTATGCTGACAACCCAGTCCTCGCAGATGGTGTCGCAGATGACGTCTGCGAAGCCCCCCCCCCTTCGCAGATGCTCTGCGCGCACCTCCCAAAAATTGTGACCACCACAGACAGCCTCGCAGACAGCGTTGCAGACAAGAGGGCTCTGATTGGTCCACTCTACATCCGCTGTACACGCACTTCCGCTTCCCTACTTCCCCGGTTTGTTTTGTTTTCACGACCGCCATTTTTAAAAACACAAGCGAAAATGGAGCAGCACGAAGAGCAGTTGATCGAGGAAGTAAGGAAGTACGATCAAAGTGCGGACTCGTCCAGTCACCATTGTTGTTGGTGTTGAATGACCTATTGCTCCTCAGTAACCGGAGGATAAACACTCCACTAACCACACCCACCAACTACTCCTAGCGATTTCGCGACTTCGCGCCCCCTTGCGTTGTGGCGGTGAATAACATCGCGCACGCCTATTACTCCCCGCTCAACGATAAATTACAACTGTCTGCGAAAAGCTATCTGCGAAAGCCTTGTTGCAAGAGCATGCAGAGCCCTTTACCATGGTGACGACTGTAGACTTCTTTGAAAAGCTTGTGTAGGTTATGCTAATGAATATTACTGCTAACACCACAAGAAAACAAACAAAAAACAAGCAAACAAAAAGAGCACAAACAGAAACATCTAGTCTTGATAAACAAACCAGTCCCTGCAGTGCATTGTTAATTTTTTTTAATTTGACAAATAATTGTTTTGAATAAAACTGATATCCAATTATCCCTGACAGTTAGCATGTTAGCATGTTGTTTGTGTCCCAGATTTGTGTCCCTTTTCAACTACTTTCACAGCTAAGTGACTTATAATTAAAAAAAAAAAACAAATGCTAAAACATTAATTTAAAATAGTCTTTGTGTTCAGGTTTAACAATAGTTATAGTCGTAATCATAGTGTTAATTCGCTAGCCTTTGTCGATGCCCTACATACAGTATTAGCCAACAAGCAAATCATCTCCATAGCGACACTGCAAAGTAAAATTTTTAACCAAGAGAAACCTTTAATATGCTATATTTATTCTCTGTATAATATTTAACAACTGTTTAATTCTTGAGATGGACAAACATTAACCTTAATGTTAAAGTTATGATTTAATGAAAATCTTTTTTTTTTAAATATGCTAACCATCTACACAGTGACGATGGAAAGAAAAATACAGAAAACCAGTTTTAAATTCTTGTATGCCCATAAAAACATTTTAAAACAGTACTTTAATGTATTTATACTGTGGAAACATAAATCACAGCGACATCTACTGGAATAAACAAAATGGCGCTGCTCCGTGTTAATCTGCACTTTGCTTCCACCTACTGACGCTTTGTGAGTATTACACTCCAGCCTGAATAACGCTTCATTCAGAAATGGTATTATTTTATTTTTATGTTCATTCTGGAGAGGGGAAAATAAAAACACCAGCCATGTGTGATTTCCTTGTTTTTATACATCATACATACTGTATACCAATCTTGATTTATTTACTATTCCTTATATATAGATCACATGATGTTGGGTATCCCTCCCTGATAGAATACAACCAGTTCCTCCAGTTCCTAAAGTTGTAGATCATATTAAATCATGTTCAATTTCAACTCAAGTTGAATTGTAAAGCAGTAATATTCATTACACACACCTCTGGATCCTCAGTTCTCACACTAATTAACCTTTATATTCAATGCAGAGTTTAACATCTCACATAATATACAACCCCAATTCCAAAAAAGTTGGGACAAAGTACAAATTGTAAATAAAAACAGAATGCAATGATGTGGAAGTTTCAAAATTCCATATTTCATTCAAAATAGAACATAGATGACATATCAAATGTTTAAACTGAGAAAATGTATCATTTAAAGAGAAAAATTAGGTGATTTTAAATTTCATGACAACAACACATCTCAAAAAAGTTGGGACAAGGCCATGTTTCCCACTGTGAGACATCCCCTTTTCTCTTTACAACAGTCTGTAAACGTCTGGGGACTGAGGAGACAAGTTGCTCAAGTTTAGGGATAGGAATGTTAACCCATTCTTGTCTAATGTAGGATTCTAGTTGCTCAACTGTCTTAGGTCTTTTTTGTCGTATCTTCCATTTTATGATGCGCCAAATGTTTTCTATGGGTGAAAGATGTGGACTGCAGGCTGGCCAGTTCAGTACCCGGACCCTTCTTCTACGCAGCCATGATGCTGTAATTGATGCAGTATGTGGTTTGGCATTGTCACGTTGGAAAATACAAGGTCTTCCCTGAAAGAGACGTTGTCTGGATGGGAGCATATGTTGCTCTAGAACCTGGATATACCTTTCAGCATTGATGGTGTCTTTCCAGATGTGTAAGCTGCCCATGCCACACGCACTAATGCAACCCCATACCATCAGAGATGCAGGCTTCTGAACTGAGCGCTGATAACAACTTGGGTCGTCCTTCTCCTCTTTAGTCCGAATGACATGGCGTCCCTGATTTCCATAAAGAACTTCAAATTTTGATTCGTCTGACCACAGAACAGTTTTCCACTTTGCCACAGCCCATTTTAAATGAGCCTTGGCCCAGAGAAGATGTCTGCGCTTCTGGATCGTGTTTAGATACGGCTTCTTCTTTGAACTATAGAGTTTTAGCTGGCAACGGCGGATGGCACGGTGAATTGTGTTCACAGATAATGTTCTCTGGAAATATTCCTGCGCCCATTTTGTGATTTCCAATACAGAAGCATGCCTGTATGTGATGCAGTGCCGTCTAAGGGCCCGAAGATCACGGGCACCCAGTATGGTTTTCCGGCCTTGACCCTTACGCACAGAGATTCTTCCAGATTCTCTGAATCTTTTGATGATATTATGCACTGTAGATGATGATATGTTCAAACTCTTTGCAATTTGACACTGTCGAACTCCTTTCTGATATTGCTCCACTATTTGTCGGTGCAGAATTAGGGGGATTGGTGATCCTCTTCCCATCTTTACTTCTGAGAGCCGCTGCCACTCCAAGATGCTCTTTTTATACCCAGTCATGTTAATGACCTATTGCCAGTTGACCTAATGAGTTGCAATCTGGTCCTCCAGCTGTTCCTTTTTTGTACCTTTAACTTTTCCAGCCTCTTATTGCCCCTGTCCCAACTTTTTTGAGATGTGTTGCTGTCATGAAATTTCAAATGAGCCAATATTTGGCATGAAATTTCAAAATGTCTCACTTTCGACATTTGATATGTTGTCTATGTTCTATTGTGAATACAATATCAGTTTTTGAGATTTGTAAATTATTGCATTCCATTTTTATTTACAATTTGTACTTTGTCCCAACTTTTTTGGAATCGGGGTTGTAATTGTAGCAACATTAATACATGTTTTTCAGTTCCTTTGTGTTCTTGTGTAAATTTATGTAACTCAAAGGTCTTGTTTTATATATAAATTTGGACAGTGTGTCCTCTTTGGCATCAAAATAGTGTTACTATCCAGATATTTCAATCATGAATACATTTCCTTAGTATGAGAAATGAAGGTCCGGGTTCGAGCCCTGTGGCCGGCGAGGGCCTTTCTGTGCGGAGTTTGCATGTTCTCCCCGTGTCCGCGTGGGTTTCCTCCGGGTGCTCCGGTTTCCCCCACAGTCCAAAGACATGCAGGTTAGGTTAACTGGTGACTCTAAATTGAGCGTAGGTGTGAATGTGAGTGTGAATGGTTGTCTGTGTCTATGTGTCAGCCCTGTGATGACCTGGCGACTTGTCCAGGGTGTACCCCGCCTTTCGCCCGTAGTCAGCTGGGATAGGCTCCAGCTTGCCTGCGACCCTGTAGAACAGGATAAAGCAGCTAGAGATAATGAGATGAGATGAGAAATTAATTAATGTTATAGATTTGTTGTTAAAGTCTAGCTTTTCTAACATATATGTGATGAGAAGTTTGTTATTTGGTGTAATAATTATATTCAACGCTCATTTACATTTCTACTTTGTAGTTTTAATCCTTTAATCCACTCTGAGGTCAGAAGAAAGAAAAATGAAAGGAAGAAGGAAGGAGATAAAGCTTAAATTATTACTGGCATTAATATTTTATACATCTCATTCTCTTTCTCTCTTTTAAATAAGGAATATAGAATTTTAAAAAAGGTTATTTTTTTCTTAGGTAAGGAAAGTGTCATCCTAAATATAATATATATATTTTTTATTTTGGAGATTGGGGTCAAATCTTCACTCTGCTCCCACCTAGTGGTGCTCACAGGTATTACAACCTAAACTCAACGCTGAAACGGTATTTTAGACTCATGTTTAATTCAAAGGAGCCAAAAATAAAAGTCTGAGGTGATTTACTTATTTTTAGAGACGTGGTTACAGGCTGATGAATAAAATCAGGTGATCAGGTGTGATCAGGAAATCACCAAACTGTGCATAAAAATCAGCACAGGACAGTTCAAAGGTGTGTATCCTTAAAAATGATACTTTCTTCATCTTAATTATCTTCGTGATTGAATAACATGTTTTGTAGTATTGATTACACGGTTGTTGTTTTTTTTAACATCCAAACATGGCAGTAGTTGCATATTTCCATGTCAGTATGTTGTCATTTTTTTCACAAATTATTTTATTCACATGTTAAGCAAAGGGGGCGGCACGGTGGTGTAGTGGTTAGCGCTGTCGCCTCACAGCAAGAAGGTTCCGGGTTCGAGCCCCGTGGCCGGCGAGGGCCTTTCTGTGTGGAGTTTGCATGTTCTCCCCGTGTCCACGTGGGTTTCCTCCGGGTGCTCCGGTTTCCCCCACAGTCCAAAGACATGCAGGTTAGGTTAACTGGTGACTCTAAATGGAGCGTAGGTGTGAATGTGAGTGTGAATGGTTGTCTGTGTCTATGTGTCAGCCCTGTGATGACCTGGCGACTTGTCCAGGGTGTACCCCGCCTTTCGCCCGTAGTCAGCTGGGATAGGCTCCAGCTTGCCTGCGACCCTGTAGAACAGGATAAAGCGGCTAGAGATAATGAGATGAGATGAGAAATTAATTAATGTTATAGATTTGTTGTTAAAGTCTAGCTTTTCTAACATATATGTGATGAGAAGTTTGTTATTTGGTGTAATAATTATATTCAACGCTCATTTACATTTCTACTTTGTAGTTTTAATCCTTTAATCCACTCTGAGGTCAGAAGAAAGAAAAATGAAAGGAAGAAGGAAGGAGATAAAGCTTAAATTATTACTGGCATTAATATTTTATACATCTCATTCTCTTTCTCTCTTTTAAATAAGGAATATAGAATTTTAAAAAAGGTTATTTTTTTCTTAGGTAAGGAAAGTGTCATCCTAAATATAATATATATATTTTTTATTTTGGAGATTGGGGTCAAATCTTCACTCTGCTCCCACCTAGTGGTGCTCACAGGTATTACAACCTAAACTCAACGCTGAAACGGTATTTTAGACTCATGTTTAATTCAAAGGAGCCAAAAATAAAAGTCTGAGGTGATTTACTTATTTTTAGAGACGTGGTTACAGGCTGATGAATAAAATCAGGTGATCAGGTGTGATCAGGAAATCACCAAACTGTGCATAAAAATCAGCACAGGACAGTTCAAAGGTGTGTATCCTTAAAAATGATACTTTCTTCATCTTAATTATCTTCGTGATTGAATAACATGTTTTGTAGTATTGATTACACGGTTGTTGTTTTTTTTAACATCCAAACATGGCAGTAGTTGCATATTTCCATGTCAGTATGTTGTCATTTTTTTCACAAATTATTTTATTCACATGTTAAGCAAAGGGGGCGGCACGGTGGTGTAGTGGTTAGCGCTGTCGCCTCACAGCAAGAAGGTTCCGGGTTCGAGCCCCGTGGCCGGCGAGGGCCTTTCTGTGTGGAGTTTGCATGTTCTCCCCGTGTCCACGTGGGTTTCCTCCGGGTGCTCCGGTTTCCCCCACAGTCCAAAGACATGCAGGTTAGGTTAACTGGTGACTCTAAATGGAGCGTAGGTGTGAATGTGAGTGTGAATGGTTGTCTGTGTCTATGTGTCAGCCCTGTGATGACCTGGCGACTTGTCCAGGGTGTACCCCGCCTTTCGCCCGTAGTCAGCTGGGATAGGCTCCAGCTTGCCTGCAACCCTGTAGAAGGATGAAGCGGCTAGAGATAATGAGATGAGATGAGATGTTAAGCAAAGACGCCCTCTAGTGTTCTTCAAACAAACAAACAAACAAACAAAACCATTTAAAGGTATACTGCCTTTCAGATTTTTCAAGTGTAGGTCATAAAAAGAATTTTCCCCAACACCCAATTATTTTTGTTTAGTGACCGAAAGCTACTTAATTTGAATCACAGACTTCCAATTTTATTCATTAAAAAAAGAACAGTTAATGAATTTCTCTCCATGTGGCCCTAAATTCTCTGCTATTTTTTCCTGCTTCACCATGACCCAATTCAAGATACTATATCATGCATGACATCACGTGGTGTACTTTCCCCGTTCACGCAAGGCATTGTGGGATACAAATTTGAAACAGGAGAGAAAAATGGAGGGCGTGAGTGTGCGAATGAAACGTGAAAGACCGACTACAGTAACGGAAAGAAAGTGGGAAGAAAAGATGTTATGTTCTGTATGAAGGAAAGGAAACGCAGGACCAAACTAATAAATATCGGCGCTCAGCGAGTACCTCGGTGTGATCAGCTGTTCGTTTAGAGACAGAACGATGGAACTGTCAGTGCACGCTCAAAGGGAAACCTGTAGATGGCAGTAATGCAACACTGTGGATGCCAGCTGCTGTAAAACCCAAAAGAAGAAGAAGAAGAAGGTAAACCTGCGCATGCGCACACGGACTTCCTCTGTCTGCTTGACTGCGCGATGCGAGAGAGTTCATACACATTATTTGCTTTAATCTCCTCAAATTAAATAACTTCCCAGCCACAGAATGGCCTGATATTTTGTGAGATATTACAGAAATAAACATATATCACACTGACCACGTTTCAGATGGAACTAAATTTCACAGATTTTATGAAACTGAAAGGCCGTCTAGCTTTAATTTCACCATTTTTCACTTTTTAACACATAATGTTTTTCCAGTTTGTCAGACACCTTTCCTTGGAGACATTCACAAAGCCATATGGACTTGGCAGTACAGTATGTGTCGATGAAGCTCCATCCCAGCCCCAAGAGGTTCTTTTAGGATTGCCTCAATCCTGACAGTTTCCCAGTCCCTGCTGATGAAAATCATTCTAAAGACATGATGCTACCACCACCGTGTTTCACCATTGAGCAGTGTTGGGATTCTGCCCAACGTAATACTTTGCACCAAAGCCAAAATGTTCAGTGTTGGTCTCCTCACACCGGAGAACCTTTTCTCACATGTTTGCTGTGTCTCCAACATACCTTTTGGCAAACTTTAAACAGGATTTCACTCAGCTCCGTGTATCCAGGCTACAGTTATCCTGTGAACAGTTTCATGCATCTGAGCTGTGAATCTCCTCTCAGACTCTTCAGAGTTCCTCTTGGCCTTTTACTTGTATCTCTGACTCTTTACCTGGTCACTGAATTTTGGTGGACACCCTCCTCTTGGCGAGTCACGGTCATCGCTACACCGTATGTTCAAAGTTTAGGATGTCTTTATGACTTTACACACACACACACACACACACACACACACACACACACACACACACACACCAATCCTTTTCAGCCAATTATGTGAGTTCTAATGGTAAATGATAACATCAGAACTAATTTAGGGCTTTGACACCAAGGGGTTCAAGGGCGTGAATACTTATGCAAGATGCTGCACATTCATTCAACAACACATTTGGAGGTATTTCTCAGCATAAACACAATAGATAGTTATGTACGGTCAAAAGTAGTGCTGTCAAGCGATTAAAATATTTAATCACGATTAATGTCACGACAGTCATAGTTAACTCACGATTAATCGCAATTTAATCGCACATTTTTGTCACATAAAAAAAAATTGTAATTCTCTTATCAGCATAAAAAAAGTGAATGGGCTTGCTTTGTACCAATGTTTTTTTTTTTATTGCAAAGCATAACACGTCTTGACACAGCCACTGCAAAGTGAAACCTAAGCCGAGCACCGGCGCGGGGCTAGCAAGAGAACCATGAGTGAAGTGATCTACTGCTTGAGTTAGTCTACAGAGAGATAGACTAATCAGAGAGATAGGTTACACAGTGACGGTAGGCTTGACATGCTTGATTATAATAAAAAGTACACTATTATATTAAGTTTAAGTTGTTCGTTGATAAATATTGCATTGAATCTGATCTTTACTGTTTCAGCTCACTTAACACATTTTGTACTTTTACACTTTCTGCCTGTTGATGCGTCGCGCTGTCCAATCAGAGGCGGCCAAATTTGCATATTACAGGAAGGATTTCTGGGATAGCATTGAGTTTACAGTTCAGAGGGATCTGGCTTCTTTAGACGCTGTCTTCTTAAAACTGAATAAATATTTAAAAAGAGCCAAATGAGCCAGTCTTTTAAACGGCTCTTTTCAAAGAACGGATCACAAAGATACGGATCCCATCAAAGAGCCATAAATCCCATCTCTACTAGCGCGCCCTGCCCGCGCTGGTTCTTTGGGGGGGCGTGGGGGGCAGAGGACTCTGGCTGTGCAGGGCGTGGCATTACAGTCTAGCTGCTGGTTTTCTAAGCAAAGTCTCTGTTCCAAGTTCCTGGCAGTTTCAAAAGCTTATGAAAAACCTACATCATGTCACAGAGCGTTAATCTCGCGATAAAAAAATTATCGCCGTTAAAATTGAGTCAAGTTAACGCGTTAATAACGCGACATTTTTGACAGCACTAGTCAAAAGTTGTCTAGGATAGTAACAATAATAAATCTGTGTTTGTAATTTGAGACACAGCCCGAGTGAATAATAAAGAGAGACAGAATAAAAGCGAGTCTGGTCTCGCAGTGCTGCTGGAAAACCCAACTGTTTTTATTTTCTACATTTTTTTGTGACTACAGAAATGCTGAAACATTTCAACACTGAAAAAAAAGCATGATGACATCATCACTTGCTTCTGGTTTTTTTTCCTCTTTTTTCTTGCTTAGCAAACACAGTAGATGATATTGCACGGCAGAGAGAGAGAGAGAGAAGAAAGAAATGAGAGAAAGAAGAAAGAAACGAGAGAGAGAGAGAGAGAGAGAGAGAGAGAGCGCAAAGTCAGACATGAAAGAAAAGTAAAAAACACACTGTTAATTAATTAACACAAATCGTGAGGCGTTACAGAAACACAGCCGGAGAAGGACGCCTAGTGCATCGCTCCCGTTTCTTTTCTTTACCAGACACAGAACAGAGCAAAAGCACAGAAGATGAAGCTTCGACAAAGAGAGATAAAACATAAAACTGCGTGACACAAGAAGTGCTCAGCTAGTAAACTGGAACAGCGCAGTTCGAGCCACTGCTTTGGGGAAAAAGAAAGAAAAATAAGTACGATATTTCTCTAAATATGATCATCGCTCGAAGAAGAAAAACAGGAAGTCCATATTCAGACCGAAAAACGAGAAAAACAGACAGAAAGGAAGAAAAATGAAATCATGATTTTTTTGTGTCTTTTCCAGATGATTGTCATAGGCGCTCGAAATATTGTAGGGCACACACAGAGCCGGGCCTTCGTATCAAACAGGAACTCCTTTTCCGCGACAACCAACTGGGACGGGAGCAAAAAAAATAATCAGAGCGGCGCGATCCTGATATTCACAATATTCATTCACACACGACAAGATATCGATATCGTCACGCACAGCGAGATTCCGCGATATCGCAATACTCACTCTGATACCGATATCCTCATACAGAACGAGATATCGCGATATTTACACACAATGAGATATCGATATCTTCGTGCACAGAGATATCGTAGCGAATAATCAGACACAATCTGATCCTGTGATGTTCGTGTACGATGTGATATCGATACCTTCACCCACAGCGAGACCTTCTGATATTGATATTTAACAGTTATTCCACAAAACAGAGTCGTACATGAGCTGATTGACTCGGTGCTATGCGCCTCGTTGGCTATCTCATGTACGACGAGATTGAGTGGAATAACTGTTTTATTCTATCCACATTCACTGGATTTTGAGAAACAGAGCATTTTTATTGTTAGTTTTTGCAAATTCGATAAATAAAAGCTTTATACAGAAGCGATTTGTGAAAAATGCAATAATAATAATAATAATAATAATAATAACAACAATTCTTGAAAAATAAAAAAAAGATACATTCTTACCATCAAACAGTTTCATTCCATATTTTGTTGCTTTTTTTGTATTTTTTGGGGTTTTGTTTTCAAGTAGAGTTTTTATTTCGTCCTCGGTTGCTTCAGCAACACGCTCTGCCATTTTGTTTTTCTCTACTCACGGTAGGTATATGAGCTGATATCCTAATAGTAGAGTAGCCAATCAGAGCATGCAATTGCTCATATCCAGCGAATGTGGATAGAATAATTATACGTATATCTCGTTATTCATACATGCACACGCAATGACAACGTGATGATCCTCACATTCATGAAACATCGTGATACAGTAATATTCAGGAACATTGCAATATCTAAATATTCACACACACACACACACACACACACACACACACACACACACACACACACACACAGACTGACGTATCGCTGTTCACACTGAAATATCGTGATATGATGTTAAAATATTTTAATATTCAGTCTCAGTGTTGATGATGCTCCACTTTTCAGCCTTGTTGAAGCATCACGGTGTTCATATAATTCCAGATGTTTCATGCGCAGGTACTGTATATCGAGATATCGCAATATTTGTATCAGTTAATAAAAATCACGATATTCATGGACATCGAGATATCGCAACTGTCTCACATCGAGATATCGACGAGACACGCCGTGATTCTTTAGGATGGCAGAATTCTTTCACATCGATGGGAGAGGAGAAGAGAGAGCGGGACGAAGGGGTTACAACACACACACACACACACACACACACACACACACACACACACACACACTGTTTCCTGCATGCTCTAACTTTTACCATCTTCCTCTCAAGCATCTCATGCTACAAGTGAACTAAAACCCACAGCTGTATTCAAGATTTCTGGTATAACAGTGTTATCGGGAACCATGTGTGTGTGTGTGTGTGTGTGTGTGTGTGTGTGTGTGTGTGTGTGAGATGGTGATTGTACAATATAAAATAGGACAAATCCAGTGCTTCTGAATTCGAGTAAGAATTCATACGAAGAAACTGTTCAATTCTGATTAGTTGTTGCTACCTCAAAGGGGCGGGGTTTACACTTCATTGACTCGGTTGGCTTTAGGTGAGAATATTTTTTTACGCATTTAGAAAACCTTTGTGCAAAGACTCTGATCTGAATATACGCACACACGCAAATAAATCCAAAAATCAGAACAAAACAATACAAGGTGAATGATTCGTACGTCAATGCAATAGTAATTTTATAAGTTGGCCACGCCCATTCTCAACTCCTCATGCTTCCTTGTGTTACGCTGTTACTCCAACGGTGTTCCAGTTACGAATCACAGTTCACACACTTGCAACTTTCATGCTACGTTTAAGTTACGTGAAAGAGAAACGATTTTGACGGAAACATTGTACCGTTTTAACATTGTTGAGGAGGCGGGGCTAAATGTATCACAACAGCCAGATGAGAGGGGGGAGGGGCTTAAAAGTAACATGGTCATATGCAAACGTTAACGACAACATATTAATTAAACGAGCGAATAACGACTCCGTGAATCGCGTAACACAAATCCGTGGAGTCAGTTACACATTTACTCAGATTCTTAAAGTCACAGTAGGTGCAGTGATGGAAAACTGATGCGCGTAATAATATCAGAGGGATAAACGGACGTCAATGGACGTGTTAATTTTTTTCTCCACTCACTGATGTTCTACTGAGTGTTAAACTATTTCGAACATGATCTTTAAGTGCAGGTTGTTGTTAAGACCCCCCCCCCCCCCCCCAAATCGTAATCAATTTCAAAGACACCTCAAAAATATTGCTATGCAGTAGTGGATCAGGATAGTTTCTTTGTTACAGGCTTTTGCTAAGATTTTTCTGGTCCTGAAATGATCTCTGCCCACCTGCTGGAACAGAATTGCCTCTCTTTTGTATCAATATGCAGATGCAGGTTCAACAAATTGACTTTTTTTTCATGCAGCTGCCTTCACATCATAGACTGAAGAGGGCGCTAAAACTTACAAACCGCACCTTTAAGATTATCATTTTCTCGACTCGTATAGTCCAATTACACTGACACTTTAATGCTGGATGTATTGCGCGCTGTGGTTCATACGGAATCCTGGATGAAACTGTCAATCAAATCCATGGCGCCTCCCTGTTTCGTTGTCTAGGCTCCGCCCTCTATGTGCCCTGGATTGTACGTTCCCACCACTGTTTCTACACACACACACACACACACACACACACACAATAAAAAGGCCAGTGCTTTGCTCATTAGACTGAGATCTCAATGTAAATCCTTAATTTGTGCAGCGTGAATAAAGGACAGAAGAATAAACGGAGAGAATTCTTTCCCAGGGTGCGTCCTGCATGTGTGTGCATGTGTCTGAGCGAGATGTGTTTCTGGCAGTGTTTTGATTGCAGAACCGTGTGCCAGCGTCCATGCGTCCATCAGAAGGCCAGAACGTAAAACCGAATGTCCCTTTTTTTCTGGTTTTGTTTTGTTTGTTGTCTTTTCTTCTTTTTTTTTCCAAAAACCTTACTATGTACAAATCTATATTTTCTACAAACACATAAATTAAATCACTCAAAGCAGTACAAAATGAAATGAAACCAAACCACACAACTGAGAAAAGAGGAAACGATATAAACACATAGAAACATGGCGTCACAGCAGTGGTTTTTTTTTTTTACCCTGTAAAAAAGAATAGCCGACATTATCGTTATCATTATCGTTATTGTAATCATATCACACATAGCATAACACAACTTTTAATCAAAAAAATACCTTTCTCTTTTCCTTCCTGCAAGTTTCGAAGCTTGCCATCAGTGAGCGAAAGAACACAGCACTTTTTAAAGCCAAACGTCAAAAATAAATAAAGATATTTTTACGAATCGACATGAACACCTTTGCAAAATAATCGAGTTTTTGCCTCAAACACGTAGACTCTCTATACAACACAACTGTAACTTTTATTTGTATGAGGTATTCTGAGACATTTGGTAAAAACACGTACACGGCCCGGTACGGTGGACACGCCTACCAGCAAAAAGGGGTGGGGCTAGTGGTCGATTAGTGTTGGGGAGGGCTTAATAGGGGAAAGTGGAGGAGCTTTGGTTTATCAGCAAACGAGTTGGAGAAAGGGAAAAGATAAGGTATGTTTTTGTTGCATGGCTGCACTGGTGAAAAGCACCACAGAGAGAGAGAGAGAGAGAGAGAGAGAGAGAGACTCTGTTTATCTTCATCAGTCGCCCTTCTAGAGGCTGAGGTATTTTAAAAGTACAACGAGAGAGAGGGAAAGAAAGAAAGAAAGAAAGAAAGAAAGAAAGAGGTTAACAGCGGTTTAACACTTTGGTTCAAGCAAGGCACTCGTCCTGTGAGTTTTTTTTATTAAAGTCGCACGAGCACAGATGAAAAAGAGAGCAAACGGAGTGAAGGAAAGAAGAAAGAGAAGGCGTGAGAGAGAGGGGGAAAGGAAAGGACAGGACAGGACAGGAGGCTGGGCGATCATCACATCGTCCATTTTATCCACCACATCATTCACGTAGGCCGTGCAAAAGAGAAGAAAAAAAAAGAACTAAAAGAAACATCTTTGGTATTCTTTGGTATCATTAATGTGATAGAAATCACTAATGGAAACTGAGTGAGGTAGCATCTTTGGTTCGCACTAAAAATATAAGCAGGTCTGAAGATATTTTCATCTTTTCTACACGAGCTAGGACACAGCGTTCTCTTCTCGTCGTCAAATGGAATACTCATAAATAGTTACCGAATATATACGTTGTAGATATAACTTTTTTTTTTTTGGTAAAGCTAACCACACCACACCACAAGTGACCAGTAACAACCAGGCCAGAAATCTCGTGACTGTTGGAGTGGACTGAATGCAACTGCTTCCTCGAGGAGGAACACAAAGCTCGTAGTGCTTTCTTCCAAACCAGGAAATGCATAGAATTATCAGGCAAATCAAAAAACATAAACATAAACATACACCAACGTTTGACTGAGATGCTTTAATACGATAACAGGACGTTATACTTTATTTTAAGTTTGTGTATTTATACGAGTGGACAGTTCCCCACACCAGCAACATTACGAACACTGTATTAGGTGGGAATTCTTCCAGCCAGGGATGTTTCAGCTCCCATCTGTCTCCTAGTGGACATAATGTGAATAACAACCTACAAATACTCTTAGATTCTGGGATAACAAAATGGGCCAAGCTTCTTTTTGCTACAAAAGTGACACAGATCTATGAGTCAGGAAGTCCTCGCAGATGGAGAGGAAAAAAAAGCCAGAAATTTACTATAAAAGTCTGAATGTATGTTGGTTTACAAGACGCCTCCAAGTTAACAACAGAAATGATACAACCCCAATTCCGAAAAAGTTGGGATGCTGTGTAAACTGTAAATAAAAACAGAATGTGAAAATTCGCAAATCATGGAAACCCTACATTTCATTGAAAACAGTACAAAGACAACATATCAAATGTTGAAACTGAGAAATATATACTCGTTTTGAATTTGATGTCAGCAACGCATTTCAGAAAAGTTGGGACAGGGGCGTGTTTACCACTGTGTTTCATCACCTCAACTTTTAACAACACTCTGTAAATGTTTGGGAACTGAGGAGACCAGTTGCTGTAGTTTTGAAAGAGAAATGTTGTCCCGTTCTTGCCTGATATACAATTTCAGCTGCTCAACAGTTCGGGGTCTCACATCTTTGTCGTATTTTGCGCTTCATAATGCGCCAAATGTTTTAAATGGGAGACAGGTCTGGACTGCAGGCAGGCCAGTTTAGCACCTGTACTCTTTTGCTATGGAGCCATACAGTTTTAATATAAGCAGAAACCAGTTTGTCTTGGTGAAAGAAGGAAGGCCTTCCCTGAAAAAGATTCTGTCTGGATGGCAGCATATTGCTCTGAAACATGTTTATATCATTCAGCATTAATGACGCCTTCCCAGATGTACAAGCTACCCATGTCATGTGCACTAACGCCCCCTCATACCATCACAGATGTTGGCTTTTGAACTGTCCACTGATAACAAGCCGGATGGTCCCTCTCCTCTTTAGCCTGGAGGACGTGGTGTCCATGATTTCTAAAAATAATTTCTACTTTTGATTCGTCAGACCTCAGGACAGTTTTCCACTTTGCCTCAGTCCATCGTAAAAGAGCTCGGGCCCAGAGAAGGTGGCGGTGTTTCTGGATATTGTTTATATCTGGTTTTAACTTGCATTTGTGGATGCAGTAATGAAGTGTTTTCACAGACGATGGTTTTCTGAAGTGTTCCTGAGCCCATACAGTGATTTCCACTACAGACACGTGCCTGCTTTTAATGCAATGTCTCCTGAGGGCCTGAAGATCACAGGCATCCAATGTTAGTTTTCAGCCTTGTCTCTTGCATACGGAGATTTCTCCAGATTCTCGGACTCTTTTAATGATATTATGGACCAGAGATGATGTGATCCACAAATTCTTTGTAGTTTTACATTGAGGAACGTTATTCTTAAATTGTTGCACTGTTTGCTCACACAGTCTTTTACAGAGTGGTGAATCTTTACTTCTGAGAGACTCCGCCTTTCTGGGATGCTCTTTTTATATCCAGTCATGTTACTGACCTGTTGACAATTAACTGAATTATTATTATTTTTTTTGCATCACACAACTTCTTTAGGGGCGGCACGGTGGTGTAGTGGTTAGCGCTGTCGCCTCACAGCAAGAAGGTCCTGGGTTCGAGCCCCGGGGCCGGCGAGGGCCTTTCTGTGTGTAGTTTGCATGTTCTCCCCGTGTCCGCGTGGGTTTCCTCCGGGTGCTCCGGTTTCCCCCACAGTCCAAAGACATGCAGGTTAGGTTAACTGGTGACTCTAAATTGACCGTAGGTGTGAATGTGAGTGTGAATGGTTGTCTGTGTCTATGTGTCAGCCCTGTGATGACCTGGCGACTTGTCCAGGGTGTACCCCGCCTTTCGCCCATAGTCAGCTGGGATAGGCTCCAGCTTGCCTGCGACCCTGTAGAAGGATAAAGCGGCTAGAGATAATGAGATGAGATGAGACAACTTCTTTAGTCTTTTGTTTCCCCTGTCCCAACTTTTCTGAAAAGTGTTGCTGACATCAAATTCAAAATGAGTATACACTTTTCAAAAAAACAATAAAATTTCTCAGTTTCAACATTTGATTGTTGTCTTTGTACTATTTTCAATGAAATATAGGGTTTCCGTGATTTGCAAATCTGAGCATTCTGTTTTTATTTACAGTTTACACAGCGTCCCAACTTTTTTTGGAATTGGGGTTGTAAAAAGCTCTGAGAACTCAGGCTCTATTGGTGCGCAAGAAAAAGGTTTGCAAATTTACACATCAAAGATAAAGACAAAGTCATCACATGGTGAAAATAACTGCTACCAGACGTGAATCCTCTGTTCTGTTTTTGGTTTAAAATTGTAACTTGCTCTCTCTGTCACACAGTGGCGTGCACAGATAGACACGAGGTGGTGCTCAAGCACCTGCCCCTCTGCCCTCTGTCCAAAAAAGTGCCCTTTTGAATTTTTTTTTTTACAGTTTACTGAGGCCAATGTCGACATGATCTTTTAGAAAAGCCGCGGCATTAAAAGCGTGTGTGAAAATAATGTCCCGATGTGTGCCCCCTCCGCACACACACCGGACCTCTGTCTCTCTTGCTCTGTCACATGAACAAGCGTGCAGTGCATTCAATGTGAGGTTGCAGCAGCATAGCGTCCTGGAAGCCACGGCCTTGTCGTAGCGCAGACAACACATCGGGCAGTCAGTCAGCTCTTCCCCTGCCCCACCAGCCAGGTAACACATGAATCGAGTGTAAATGTATTGTTTGCCCTCTAAGCCCAAGCTGTAATTATTTTGTCGTGAAGTAGCCCGTCGCATACAGAAACAACTGCACATAAGTATTATATTTTTTGCTAGACCATTTTCAGATTTAGGAAAACAAAAATTTATTTTTCTATTTTGTTCAACTAGAGATTCCTGGCAAAGTCAAAAAGCCTTGATGTAATAAATTAACATTAAGTGGTTGTTTTACACCTTTAAAAACTAAAACGGGTCAGTGGCGACCCGAACACAAGAGGAGGGTTAAATCTCAGACTTTTATAATAAGGTGTTCCACATGCGCAAAAAAGTGCCCTTTTTTCCCCCCAGAGCACTTGCCCCCCAAAATGTCTGTGCACGCCACTGCTGTCACAAGAAATGAAAAGTCTTGCTAAACGATCTTATGGTGAAACTGTAGATGTTGGGACATCTGTGAATGGACACTGTTGATTTGTTTGTTACCTCCTTTTTATTCACTGTGAAGTAGATAGTGTATATTATATATTTCATGCACCATTTTTTGGCCCCAGATTGTCGTTAAAATAAAGTATAACTCCCATTAAGCGCTAAGTTTCACTGTGTGTTGTTTGAGTTTGTTGCTAATGAAATGTGAATATAAACTTTCGAGCAGGATGTGATACCAAAGTCAAAAGTGTAACCTTGAAATTTTGGAAATCGTGGAATCCAGTGACGATGTTAGTCGAGTGAAAGCACGGCTAATCCTGGCAGCGTTACACGGTGATTTAACATCAGTCCAGTGATGATTTATAATCCGCTGTCAGTCCCTGCTTCTCGGTGCGATTCATCATCGGCCGAATAGCGTCCCTCTCAGGCTTCCGTGCTTGTGATTGGCTGATTAAGTTTTTACAGCACAGGTGCTGAAGCTGCCCTAGGAGGGTCGATCTTTGGTGTTTAGCTGCTGGCGTTTGTTATTTTTTTCAAACATAGATTGAGCAAAGTCTTTTAAAGCTTGTGAAGTTTTCCCTGAACATATTACGCCACAAAGCGTAGAGCGATTGGAAAAAGTGTGAATGATTTAAGCACAATGATTTAAGTTAATACAATTTTTTTTTAAATTAAAGTGTAGAAATTTAGAGCAGTCTCTATAACACGCATTTCTTTGGTTCGATAGCCTACTTGATTGATTGATTGATTGATTGCTACACATAAAAGTGAAATGGTTACAGATGACAAACGAAACTCATCCTTGTTTTCCTGGAAGTTAGTAAGAAAGCACTACGAGGAGGACGATGTTCGAGGAAAACCGTGGTACGATGCTACAGGGTCATGTTTTTATCCTCGAACCCTGGAGAATTGTTTTTTGTTTTGCTTTGTTTTTTTTTCCTTTTCAGGAATGGGGGAAGGAGGGGTGAAGGTGGGTGAAAAGGGGCGGGGCTCGAAGCACACAAGTGACATCATGATCTTCACATCTGTGCTCGTCTCCGTTTGGACACAGTGCTTAAACTCGTGAGATGTCACGCCTCAAATTGGGCAAAATAAACCCAACAAATTAAAACAAACAAACAAACAAACCAAAACAAACAATACAACAACTCCAAGGCGGAGTCAGCGTCCAATCAGTGATGAGAAAGAGTCCAACCAATCATGTGGACGGAGAATGAGAGGTGTGTGTAGATGTTTGTATGACCAATGATTCGACAGTAACACTTCTTTTTTGCAGACATAAACGAATGAAGTCTTAAATACTCGCTGAAGAAGAAGTAGAAGAAGAAGAAGTAGAAGAAGAAGTCTTTGGTTGTTTGGTTGTTTTTTCTTTGGATATTATAAATATCAGTATTGTACAAGTCTTAAGGGAAAAAAAACAAAACAAACAAACAAACAAACAAACAAAAAAACCCAAAACAAAACAAAAAACGCTGTCCAGAAGTTCTCTGGCTTAGTTTTTTTAGGTTAAAGCTTTTCCACCGAAGTTTTTTTTGGGTCAGTCTGCAGCTGTTATGCTTTGGTACAAGTACTGGAGGATGAGTTGGCTGAGTTGGAGCCTCCATCATCCAGCCACTTATCGAGACTCCGCCGGCGAGCGTTCATGAAGAAGTTGCTGACGGTGGCGAGCTCCAGGCCCAGCTGCTGAGAGATGGTGATTTGTAACTCTTTGGACGGGCGCTTGTTCTCTTTGAATATTGCATGTAAAGTTCGACGCTGAACGTCGGTAAAAACGAGTCGCGGTTTCTTCGAGACGTTTCCGCGCTCATTTTTGCCGTGTTCCTGCTCCTTCCTTTTGCACGCTGAAAGAAACAGAGACAGAATTTATGTGTCAGGTATCCATCTGATCCATCACTTACAGTTCTCTTTACACCAAAATGTAGCTGACAATCCAAGACGATTTTCAGCATGTTTGGTTGTCTTAACTATCACAGACTTTTATAAAACCTTTGTAACTTTAAACCTTGCCTCCTCCTGAGACTCATACTAACACCAAACTATGTTCTGAGGAAGGAAGTGACATCACTATGACTGTTTTTCTCTCTTGCCCTTTTGATCATGTTTATAGATTACTGTGAGTCAGGAAGCTCCTCAGCGGCTCTGTTTGAGGAGACGCTGCTGTGGGATGCAAACTTAGTGCACCATGCTAAACTTGAGGCTATACGCTTCCATTACTTGTTAGCAACATTAGCCTTGTAGGTCCAGTGCAACACTGAAAAAACAAACATCACCACATCACATCAATCATGTCCTGGCTAATGACTTTGTACACATTCAGATATAAAAGAAGAACTTATAGTAAGACAGTATTTTGCACTCCATTTACAATAGACCCCTCCCCCCCACACAAAGTACCGTATATAACTTATAGCGTAAAGTCTTTTCTTGTCCCTACACCAACACTGATCACTTGATGACAAACACTGTGTGTTGTACTCTTATAGTAAAACGAGACCGTCAGTGATGGCGTAGCTCACTTGGGCCCCGTCTAGTCCAGAAGGAACGATCTAAAGTGGGCCACCTTGAGTAATAAATCTTGCAAGCTATATACACTATATACAAGCTATATATAGAAGTGATATCCATCCTAGGAATACCGACCTATTTGCCAGAAAGAATCCAAAATGGCGAGGAATTGACAGAGAAGAAGCGATTTTTGTTGAATTGCTGTTTAATTAAGGCTTAATTAGTCCATAACTTCATTAATAATTGTAATTAAGCAAGTCTGGGTCGAAGTTATATGCACCCTAGGTACTCCTATCTTCAAGCCAGAAAGAATCAAAATCTGTGAAGAATTGAGGAAGAAGAAGAAGCGATTTGTGTGGAAACTGCTCGTTAGGGATTGATTGATTGATTGATTGATTGATTGATTGATTGATTGATTACTCCATATCTTCATTATTAATTGCAATTATGCAAATTTGGGTAGAAGCTACTGTATATGCACCCCAGGCAGACCTACCTTCCTGCCAAAAAGAATAAAAATCGGTGAAGAATTGAGAGAGAAGCGATTTTCGTGAAATGTGGATGATGCTGGATGGATAACGGACAACACATGATGGTATAAACTCATCACCTGTTGGCCGGATGAGATAATAATAATAATCAACAGTGAGGTGGTGTAATGAAACAGCATTACTGTTACCACTCCATAACTGCACATCCCCAAGTGTTTTCTTCTTCTACCAATTTCCAATAATTAAATTTATTTTATGAAAGAACAACATGTGGTACTTTGTATCTGTTTATAGTTGCATTTAATGCTCAGGAAACGAGTTAGTTCCTGTTCTCATGTACATTATAGCAGCTATAAACAGACGTTCCCTCACCAGTCTCTCTTTGTTCTCTCTCTAAGAAAATCTCAGTTGGTCGTGGTCATGAAACCATAAAGAAGCATAAACTCCTTTGTCCTGAAGGTGTCGGAAAACTTAACCACTTTTGGTGAAGTCGCTTCATCTCACACTGAAAAAATGAGAAAAATCCAACCTTTAATTTAACCTTTATTTTCAATAAAACCACATGTGCCACTATTATTGGCACCCCTGGAAATGATAGTGAACACAATGTAACTGAAGCATGTTTCCCATTTTTGAGTTGACTGGAGTGTACAGGAACTTTCAAGCTGTAATCCATGACTTTCCGATTAACTGGGGAACAAATATGAGGTGGCACAGAGGCCAAATTCCCTCAACATCAACATGGGAAAGATAAGAGAACACACAAACCAAATGAAGAAGTGTGTTGACCTTCATAAGTCAGGGAATGGCTATAAAAAAATACAGTGGTACTTAAAAGTTTGTGATCCCTTTAGAATTATCTTTATTTCTGCATAAATATGACCTAAAACATCATCAGATTTTCACACAAGTCCTAAAAGTAGATAAAGAGAACCCAGTTAAATAAATGAGACAAAAATATTATACTTGGTCATTTATTTATTGAGGGAAATGATCCAATATTCCATATCTGTGAGTGGCAAAAGTATGTGAACCTCTAGGATTAGCAGTTAATTTGAAGGTGAAATTAGAGTCAGGTGTTTTCAGTCAATGGGATGACAATCAGGTGTGAGTGGGCACCCTGTTTTATTTAAAGAACAGGGATCTATCAAAGTCTGATCTTCACTACACATGTTTGTGGAAGTGTATCATGGCACAAACAAAGGAGATTTCTGAGGACCTCAGAAGAAGTGTTGTTGATGCTCAACAGGCTGGAAAAGGTTACAAAACCATCTCTAAAGAGTTTGGACTCCACCAATCCACAGTCAGACAGATTGTGTACAAATGGAGGAAATTCAAGACCATTGTTACCCTCCCCAGGAGTGGTCGACCAACAAAGATCACTCCAAGAGCAAGGCGTGTAATAGTCGGCAAGGTCACAAAGAACCCCAGGGTACCGTAACTTCTAAGCAACTGAAGGCCTCTCTCACATTGGCTAATGTTAATGTTCATGAGTCCACCATCAGGAGAACACTGAACAACAATGGTGTGCATGGCAGGGTTGCAAGGAGAAAGCCACTGCTCTCCAAAAAGAACATTGCTGCTCATCTGCAGTTTGCTAAAGGTCACGTGGACAGGCTATTGGAAAAATGTTTTGTGGACGGATGAGAACAAAGTAGAACTTTTTGGTTTAAATGAGAAGCGTTATGTTTGGAGAAAGTAAAACACTGCATTCCAGCATAAGAACCTTATCCCATCTGTGAAACATGGTGGTGGTAGTATCATGGTTTGGGCCTGGTTTGCTGCATCTGGGCCAGGACGGCTTGCCATCATTGATGGAACAATGAATTCTGAATGATACCAGCGAATTCTAAAGGAAAATGTCAGGACATCTGTCCATGAACTGAATCTCAAGAGAAGGTGGGTCATGCAGCAAGACAATGACCCTAAGCACACAATTCGTTCTACCAAAGAATGGTTAAAGAAGAATAAAGTTAATGTTTTGGGATGGCCAAGTCAAAGTCCTGACCTTAATCCAATGGAAATGTTGTGGAAGGACCTGAAGTGAGCAGTTCATGTGAGGAAACCCACCAACATCCCAGAATTGAAGCTGTTCTGTACGGAGGAATGGGCTAAAATTCCTCCAAGCTGGTGTGCAGGACTGATCAACAGTTACCGGAAACATTTAGTCGCAGTTATTGCTGCACAAGGGGGTCACGCCAGATACTGAAAGCAAAGGTTCACATACTTTTGCCACTCACAGATATGTAATATTGGATCATTTTCCTCAATAAATAAATGACCAAGTATAATATTTTTGTCTCATTTGTTTAACTGGGTTCTCTTTATCTACTTTTAGGACTTGTGTGAAAATCTGATGATGTTTTAGGTCATATTTATGCAGAAATATAGAAAATTCTATGGGGTTCACAAAATTTCAAGCATGACTGTAGCTACTCACCTGAAAATGTCCATTTTCAGTAGGGCAATAATAAAAAAGTGGACACCAACTGGAACCGTTACAAACTCACCTGGAAGCAGAGCCAAGTTTATTTTGCCCCCACATACAGTGAGGAGAAGGGTAAGAGAGGCAAAAAAAAAAAAAATCCCCAAGGATCACTGTTGGTGACTTAGAAGAAAAAGTAAAATCTTGGGGTTTCCAAATTTCCAAAACCACCATCAGACTCCACCTCCAAGCCAACAGATTATTTAGAAGGTTCCAGAAAAAAGCCTTTTCTGTCAGTTAACCACAAACTACTTTTTCACACCTGGAGTTTGTGAAACACTACTACAACTTTGACTGGAACTGTGTTCTCTGGTCTGATGGAACAAAAATGAAACTTTCTGGCAATAAACACTTGCAGTGGGTTTGGTGTAAAAAGAAGGATGGCTATAATGAAAAGAACCCGATCCCAACCGTCAAATATGGTGGAAGTTCTGCGATGTTTTGGAGCTGTTTTTCCTCCAAAGGCCCTGGAAACCTTGTTAGGGTCCATGGCATCATGGACTCCATGAAATACCAGGATATTTTAAATCAGAATCTGTCTGCCTCTACCAGGAAACTAAAACTGGGTTGCCACTGGATGTCCCAGCAGGACAATGATCTGAAGCATATGTCCAACTCAACACAAATATGGTTCACTGAACACAGACTCAAGCTTTTGCCCTGGCCATCTCAGTCCCCTGAGCTGAATCCCAGTGAAAACCTGTGGGCTGAGCTGAAGAGGTGAGAGCACAAGAGAGGCCCGAGGACCCTGGATGATCTGGAGAGATTGTGTAAAGAGGAACGGGCTCAGATGCCCTGCTCTGGATCTCCAACCTTACAGTATAAAATGTTATAGGAGAGACTCAGTGCTGTTTTACTGGCAAAAAGAGTTGTACAAAGTATTAAATGCAGGGGTGCCAATAATAGTGGAACATGTGTTTGTTGAAAATGATTATTTCTTGATGAGGGATTTGTTTTTCTCAGAATAAATGTCTCATCTCATCTCATCTCATCTCATCTCATCTCATCTCATTATCTCTAGCCGCTTTATCCTGTTCTACAGGGTCGCAGGCAAGCTGGAGCCTATCCCAGCTGACTACGGGCGAAAGGCGGGGTACACCCTGGACAAGTCGCCAGGTCATCACAGGGCTGACACATAGACACAGACAACCATTCACACTCACATTCACACCTACGGTCAATTTAGAGTCACCAGTTAACCTAACCTGCATGTCTTTGGACTGTGGGGGAAACCGGAGCACCCGGAGGAAACCCACATGGACACGGGGAGAACATGCAAACTCCGCACAGAAAGGCCCTCGCCAGCCACGGGGCTCGAACCCGGACCTTCTTGCTGTGAGGCGACAGCGCTTACCACTACACCACCGTGCTGCCCCAGAATAAATGTATTTCATTTAAAGGTTGGATTTTTGTCAATTTTTCAGTGTGAGATGAAGCGACTTCACTAAAAG
>NC_083574.1:97903211-97973211 GCF_027579695.1 Neoarius graeffei | reverse complement strand
AATCAAAATGTGATCAATTGAATTAAATCACCAGCTTTGCACTTCCTGTAAGATGCACAGCACTGTTTAAATAATAATAATAATAATAATAATAATAATAATCTAATTAGATTTTTTGTCTATCATAGTTTTATTACATTTTTAGATCAATTTCTACATTATTGTACATTCTTAGTTGTTAATCAGTAAATATTGTTTTATAGTCAATTCTGTAATGTGCAGGTGATCATATATTCATGCAAATTTAAATTATTAATTATTAATTAATGATAAAATAATCAGCTGTAAATAAGTGTTCTAAATGAAGACATTAATAAATTATCAAAAGGACATAAACAGATGTTTGAAGTGGAAAGAACATTTCCATTTATTTTATGTCAGAGAGATCAGTTATAAATTCTCTCTTATTGTCGAAACCATGGATATGATACGAGCAAACAAACAAACAAACAAACAAACAAACAAACAAGCAAACAAGCAAACAGTGCTAAATAAATGCCTTTTCCTTGCTGTAGTCTACTAACAATAAAACTCCACTGTATCACTCAAAACAGCACAAAGACGGGAAATTAATTTTCTGAAAACTTAAACATAAAATAATATAAATATTTTTAAAAAATACAAATAAAATACATTCTATAGGCTCCTAACTTCCCTCAGTCCACATAAATAAAATGTGAGCATTAAATAAACCCCCGAAATAAACTAAAAAACATCAGTCAATGGAATAAAACATCGCGGATGGGTTTGTTTTTGTTGAGACAGTTAAGGCTGAGCGTGCGCATGCTTTATTGATTAATGCAAATAAATTTGCATGAAGGTCATCGACATACATAATAACTACACACACACACACACACACACACACACACACTGGTCCTTTGCTCAGTCCTGATCCTTTTCCGGTGTGTTTTAGATTTGCATTAATCACGTGTCATGGCAGAAACAGTTGAAATGTCCTGCAGTGTGTTTGTGCTCACTCACTGTGTCAGTGTTCCGGTCCAATCAGGAGTTCAGGAGTGAAACAGTCAGTAGATTAACGGACAGAAATCATCTCATCTGCCTTCTCAGGGAAAGGGCACTAAACTGTCTTCCTTTATACTCTGTACCTTTAATATTTCTATTTCACTCAGAAATGTGGAGCTTTAACATGATTTACAACTCCTTCATGAATAAATATAGATATAAATAAATAAATAAATAAATAAATAAATAAATAAACTACATGCATCTTTCTAAGTAAATAAAAACACTAGTGGTGTAAAACGTGTGTATGATGTCACCACCCCAGCACCAAGGAATGGTACCCTTAGTACCATTAGCCTCAGTTTAGTACCTTCCCCCTCAAAAAAGAATGTACCCTGCTAAAATAACTACCCAAGACAGATTTACAGTGATTTACAGTGAAGTCCATCATAAAGTTAAAAACTAAAAGTGAATTAAAAATCATTTTGGTTGGTTTTATGGACTCTGAGAATCCCCAAAGGTTCCAGCAAGAACACTGCTCTTAAAACATGAACGGTTCTCCAAAAACCCCTAACCGGGTCCTGAAGAACCAACAGTTAAATAAATAAATAATCCACAATGGATGTCTTTTTAAACACCAGTTTGTTTCAGTGCCACAAAATGAATAAATAAATAAATAAATAAACCCAGAAAATTTCTTTGCCATATTGGAGGTTAGACGGTAACCATTGTTCAACCCTAACTCGTTCCTCAAGAAACAACAGCTAAATAAATAAATAAATAAATAAATACCCAATGGATATTTTAAAAACATCAGTTTGTATTCGTGCCACCAAAAAAAAAAAAAATTCTTTGCCATGTTGAAGGTTAGCGGGTAACCACTGTTCAATCCTAACTGGTTCCTCAAGAACCAACAGAATAAATAAATAAATAAATAAATAAATAATCCCCAATGGATGTTTAAAAAAAAACAACAAAAAACAAAAATAAATAAAAAAACACCAGCTTGTTTTAGTGCCACAAAAACAGAAGAACTCTTTGCCATGTTGGAGGTTATTGGGTTTTGTGATGGAGGAAGAATAAAAATGAGGAACGCTCCTTCTCTAAAACACACCCTGTTCTGTATAACAGAGCTTCTTCTCCTCCTCCTCCTCCTCCTCCTCCTCCTCCTCTCCTTCTTTCATTTTAAAAGTCTATAATACATTTTCTCCAAAACATTTCCCTTCATTCTGTTCTGCTTTTTCCTTCTTGGGCAGCGACCTTGAATGTTGTAAAGGCGATATGTAAATTGAAATAATGCTGGGATAGATAGACTGTATGCTGAATGCTGGGATAGATAGACCCTGTAGAACAGGATAAAGCGGCTAGAGATAATGAGATAATAATAATAATAATAATAATAATAATAATAATAATAATAATTATTATTATTATTATTATTATTATTATTATTATTAAGACATTCACGCCTGCTCTTTCTACACGTTTCTCCACTTGCAGCTAGTCATAAATAAACATTAGGAGAATTAATGATCAAGACTAAATCAATATAATCAATACTTGAATATTTATTTGGTTCAGAACCAATCGGACGGGTTTATAAGCTCTGAGATGGCAGGCAGGTGAATGTGGAGGTTTTTTTTTATTGAACTTCATGATCATTTTAGGGCGCCTAGGGTTTAATAATAATAATAATAATAATAATAATAATAATAATAATAATAATAATAACAGAGCCCAGACTGACCTGCGAGGCGCAGCGCGGACATCCTCTGGAACTCGGGCTCCTGGAGCCACTTCCACATGCGGCGGAAGGTCTCCCGGCCGGACTTGAGCTTGCTCCAGGGTTTGGGGTTCCGCAGCAGGTCGGAGAGCGTTCCCTGCGAGCGGCACAGCACGCGCTGGGCGAAGATGGCCTGCGGGATGCTGTAGCGCTTCAGCTCCGTGGTGATCCTCTGCGCCACCTCCTTGGTGTTCACCTCTTCCACGGGCGCCGCGTGCTCCCGGTCGCCTGCGCGCGCTCCAAGAGCTCCCTGCGCGTGGTGGTGGTTGTGGTGCGCTTGCGCGCTCAGGTGCGCGTGCGGGTGATGGGGATGATGGTGGTGGTGCTGGTGGTGGTGGTGATGGTGATGGATGCCGTTGATTTGCACCATCATGCCGGTGGCCGGGGAGGAGGACGAGGACGAGGTGGACGAGGTGACGCTGCTCGCGTGCATGGCAGGGTGATGCGAGTCGAATCCGGCGGGCGCGAGCATCTTGTCATGGGCGTAAGGCGGCGGCGGCGGCGGCGGAGGAGGCGGCGGAGGTGGGGGCAGTGCGTGCTGGGAGCCGTGGATGGCGCCCATGCTCGCCACGTCCTTGTGGTAAGGCGCGTAGAGGTTGTTGACGGAGGCCAGCGCGCGCTCGTCCCGCATGAGCGTGAAGCTCCCGCTGACGTTGCCCGCGATCCTTTGGTGAGGATGAGCGTGAGGATGAGGATGATGAGGAAACTTGTCGGACACGGTGGAGATGGGCGGTAAAGGCTGCAGCGGCGTGAGCGTGGTGTACGTGCCGCTCATGCCCATACCGGCGGTCGCCTCGCACGCCATGGCGCCGCTCATCGCCGCGTGCAGGTGGCCCGCAAGGCCCGCGTGCTCCGGGGGGCGGTGCTGATGAGGATGCGGATGAGCGTGCGGATGGTGAGGATGAGGATGGTGCGGATGGGCAGGATGAGGATAGTCGCCGCTCTCTAGGATCGACGCCATGCCCGCCGCGGAGCGCGCGTGAGCAGCCGCCGCCGCCGCCGTTGCCGGCTCATGGCTCGCGCCGTGCAGATCGCCCAGGCTCTCCATCGACAGCTGCGCGTTCATCGTACGCGAGAGCTCGTGGACAAATCATCTATCTTCTCGCCAAAGAGTCAGAAGTTCCTCACGTGCGTAAAAGTTTCTCCACCTTCGCCTCCTTATCCCTCTTTCTATTATTATTATTATTATTATTATTATTATTATTATTATTATTATTATTATTTCAAACAATAAAGTCTTCTTTTTTATAATAGTGATTTTTAGTTTATTTTCCGATCGCTTTGGTTTGGCTTTTTAAATAAGAAAAAAAGAAATAAAAAAGAAAAGAGATATCCTCCAGCATCCAGCATGATTAAAAAAAAAAAAAAAAAAAGATAAAAAAAAATGATCCAATCGCTTTGGTTTGCAAAAACACAGAGATGTAAATCAGAGGAACGGCTGAGATGTCAGTGTGTGATGTGAAGGCCCCGGTGTGTGTAGCAGCGCGCGCTGGACCGGCCCGGTGTGGCGGTGCGGGTGTCGGGGCGCTCCGTGCGCGCCGCCATGCTGCTGCTGCTGCTGCTGCTCTTCCCGCGGCTCCTCTCGTCTTTCTTTTCTCCGACGCTCCTGACTGACTGATTGCTGCTTTCTGTCTCTGGTGCGCATGCGCATTCGCCATCCCGCGCGGCCCCGCCCATCCCGCTTTAGCCTTTTGTGACGTCGCCATTTAGGAGGCAAAGTGCAGCTCGCGCTGTTTTTCAAAGAAACATCTGCCAGAGGTGTGTATGGTATTTTTTTTTGCATGTATATCAGTGGAATAAAATAGAATATCAATGGAAGTGCCTTTAAATAAAACTGGTGTTTTTGCACCTGTCTTTGTTATTTTTAAAGGCTCGTTCTGCACTTATCTTTTGTTCATCCAATTGAACGCTGTCTACTGTCCAGGGGGCGTGTCTTGCTCTACAGTAAACATAGTTCCTAGGTGTGTTTTTGTCTCAGCGTCTTAGTTTCCACACACTGTTCCTGTTTCCATCCGTCGTTTGATGGAGAACAAATGTTCACTTGGAAACGGGTGGAGTTTGTTCAGTGCCGGAATGTGGCTCCTTCAGACTGATAGAGAATTCTGTACTTATACACAGACTCGATCAGTAAGAATCAGGAACAAAATGTTATCTATCACTCAGATGTCTCTTGGTGACATCATTGGTAGCGTTATTGACACTTGACCTTGACTCAATAAACCCAAAAACACATAGCTAGAATATCAGCGTTGTTCAAGTAGACAGGCGTGGGTGAAGGAGATGTGGGTGAAGAAGGTGTGGGTTAAGAAGGCATGGGTGAAGGTGTGGGTGAAGAAAGCATGGGTGAAGAAGGTGTGGGTGAAGGTGTGGGTGAAGAATGTGTGAGTGAAGAAGGCATGAGTGAAGAAGGCGTGGGTGAATATGTGGGTGAAGAAGACATGGGTGAAGAAGGTGTGGGTGAAGAAGGCATGGGTGAAGGAGATGTGTTTGAAGGCGTGGGTGAAGAAGATGTGTGTGAAGAAGGTGTGGATGAAGGCATGGGTGAAGAAGGTATACATGAAGAAGACATGAGTGAAGAAGGTGTGGGTGAAGATGTGGGTGAAGAAGGTGTGGGTGAGGAGTGGAAGAACTCAAGTGTCCTGCACAGAGCCCTGACTGAACTCAATCCCACTGAACACCTTTTGGGATGAACTGGAACTGGAGCCTCCTCAACCTCATCATCCCAACATCAGAGCCTGACCTCGCTAATGCTCTTGTAGCTGAACTGAATGAACACAAATCCTCATAGTCAGCCACACCCCCAAATCTACTGGACAGGCTTCCCAGAAGAGAAGAGAAGAGAAGAGAAGAGAAGAGAAGAGAAGAGAAGAGAAGAGAAGAGAAGAGAAGAGAAGAGAAGAGAAGAGAAGAGAAGAGAAGAGAAGAGAAGAGAAGAGAAGAGTGGAGCTTATTATAAGAATAAATATGGGTTCAACAAGGACATTGTATCGGCCTTCCAAGTTACTCCAGCTTCAATCTTTCCAACTAGGCCGTGGGTGGCATGAGCAGTGGTCATTTTATACGCACTTCCAACTCTTTGTTTCCAAAATGTATTCCATTTATTTGCTCCAAAAATATCAATAGAAAAAGCTTCGATAATGCACAACAAACTCATAGGTAAACGAAACTTAATTCATATTCTTTCAAAAGGTTAGAAAGTGGTCAAAAAATCGTATTAAACCAATGTCACCCCACCCAACCTTTGACTTGCAAACAAATTCTCACTCAAAGGCCTACCGGACGTGACGTATGTAGATCCAAGCATAGGCTTGTTCAAGCTAATTACCAAATTAATGGCCAAATTAACTAGCAGACTAATAACTAATTATTGGCACAAAATCTACAATAATTTGACAGTAAAGATATACAAATTCAGAATAAATAAATAAATATCGTTTAGATTTAAAAAACATGAAATCTAGTAAAATGGCCATAACAGTATTGGTGTGATGGTTAGGGGTCCACATACTTCTGGTCATTTCCACATGTATATAACCATCACGGGTTTTTGTCAGAAATGAAACTGACAAACATCTGAAGCAGAGAAACAGGACAGATGTGCTCCGCATTGTGGTTATTTAGAGTAAGGAACCATAAACTCTGAGGAAGTGAACACATTTATTCAGAACATGAGGAATAAACACAGTTTATTTACAACATTCATTTATCCACATTAAAACATCCTGTTTATGTCCTGTTTACATCCTGACATCAACATTTAGTTTACCTTAGACACTTTAGAACAAGATTCAATACATGTCCTGATAATAAAAAAATATTTTAAATTAGATACATTTTTACTCATCACATGCAGGTACATGTAATAATACACACACACACACACACACACACACACACACACACACACACACACACACACACACACACACCTGCAGGGAGGAAGGGCCATACCTGCTCCACCATATGAAATGTAAATCACAAACACAGCCACGATGCTGTGGTATTATTCAGGCTCATGGCTGTGGTGCTCATGGTGGATTTCAGGCCCACCCAGGGGTCCATGAAGCCCAGCCAGGGGCCCACCCAGGGGTCCATGTAGCCCAGCCAGCATACCACCCAGGGGTCCATGAAGCCCAGCCAGCATACCACCCAGGGGTCCATGAAGCCCAGCCAGCGTACCACCCAGGGGTCTATGAAGCCCAGCTGGGGGCCCACCCAGGGGTCCATGAAGCCCAGCCAGGGGCCCACCCAGTGTTTTTATAACATTACCATTACAGAGTACAGGAGATGGTGTTATTATTTTGCCATTACAATTATAAGACTAATTGATGTCATACTTTAATTGACATAATAAATAGTGGATCAAGAAGTAATCAATCAATCAATCAATCAATCAATCAATCAGTCAGTCAGTCAGTCAGTCAGTCAGTCAGTCAGTCAGTCAGTCAGTCAGTCAAACAAACAAACAAACAAACAAACAAACAAACAAACAAAAACAATTATGTTCATAATTTGTTGAAGCACAATTTATTTAAAAAAGTTTGTTTGTTTGGGGAAGAAGATCATGTACATTTTAAAACTGTGCAAGTGTTTTGGGTTTCATTAGAAAGATCAGGAATAAAAATCTCTCATGGGATCAAACAAACAAACAGAAAACAAACAAACAAAAACAAATTTGAGTAGTTTAATTAGCTTCATAAAAATGGACAGGATTTCATTAGGAATAAAAGCTGTCATGGTGTCAACAAACAAACAAACAAACAAACAAACAAACAAACAAACAAACAAACAAACAAACAAACAAGTGTTGCCAGGCAAAACAAACCTCGCCTGGTAGCACTTATGATGAATATGAAGGAAGATATCGCGAAAAAATGATTTTGACCTTTTTGGTGACCTTGACCTTGATTTTGACCTTGTGTGTGAACATACTTGGCCAATAAACATGGTTCTGATTCTGAGTCTCTGCTGCTCTCAGCCAATCAGAACACAGCGTACTGCTTTCAGCCAATTAGAACACATCATACTGTTCTCAGACTGTACTGCGCGATTGTTACACGCTTACATTCTTACAGCACGATGACTGTATATGAAGCAGTAGCCACAAAATCCTTGACCTTGAGCGGACGACCCTGAAAATGTTGGTGGTTCGATATGAGATCAAGGCCCATCTATCCTGAAAGTTTCTTGAAGACTGGTCCAGCCGTTTTCCCGTAATATCGTTTACAAAAAAACAAAGAAACAAAGAAACCCCATCGAAAACAATAGCTCGCCCCCTGGTGGACTCCATCCCGGGCGAGGTTCTCATCTCATCTCATTATCTGTAGCTGCTTTATCCTGTTCTACAGGGTCGCAGGCAAGCTGGAGCCTATCCCAGCTGACTACGGGCGAAAGGCGGGGTACACCCTGGACAAGTCGCCAGGTCATCACAGGGCTGACACATAGACACAGACAACCATTCACACTCACATTCACACCTACGCTCAATTTAGAGTCACCAGTTAACCTAACCTGCATGTCTTTGGACTGTGGGGGAAACCGGAGCACCCGGAGGAAACCCACGCGGACACGGGGAGAACATGCAAACTCCACACAGAAAGGCCCTCGCCGGCCACGGGGCTCGAACCCGGACCTTCTTGCTGTGAGGCGACAGCGCTAACCACTACACCACCGTGCCGCCCCCCCGGGCGAGGTAACAAACAAAAACAAATAGATATACAAACAAACAAACAAATAGACAGACAGACAGAGAAACAAAACACAGATATACAAACAAACAAGCAAACAAACAAAACACAGATATACAAACAAATAGACAGACAGACAGACAGACAGACAAACAAACACAAATAGATACACAAACAAGCAAACAAACAAAACACAAATAGATATACAAACAGACAAACAGAAACAAAACACAAATTGATATACAAACAGACAAACAGAAACAAAACACAAATTGATATACAAACAGACAAACAGAAACAAAACACAAATAGATATACAAACAAAGAAACAAACAAAGTTTCTTAGTCGAGCCGTTGGATTATGTTTGAATAAAAGGTGTTTAAAAGGGTCCAAACAAAATTTTGTTTGGTTGTGAAAGCTCAGTGTAGATAGATGACCCTGTCACGGACTGATTGTGATTTCTTTATTGAACTAAACAGTTTACAAACAGTTCCAGCTGACGTCACAGGAGCATTAATTCTGACTGGCGCGTGAAAACTTCATTACGTGTTTCCATGGTAACAGATCGGTCCATTGAGCGGCGGAGTGAATGGAGGGGTAGGGGGGCGGGGCGGTGGGGGGTGGATGGGGTATTAAAGTGTATTAAAGAGTTAACGCACTGCATTAGTGAACAGTTTAAATGGCGACCTGGCGCTAATTAATTATTCATGAAGTATTTAAATCCCAGATCAGTGTTTATTAGAGCTTTATTCACTGCGTTCCTGCTGTTTCTGTCCTGAGGCTTGGACACACACACACACACACACACACACACACACACACTTACACTTTGTTTTTTTTTCTCCTCTTCTGGTATTTTCCTACATGATGGTTAATGACGTCATCAGTAAAGGTCAAAGCACAAAATGAACTCGGCGAGTGATGAGAAAATCAAAGGCCTCCAGATTCTCATACTCATTACTTCCATTAAATAAATACATAAATAAATAACGCTTATACTAAAAAAAAAAAGCAAAAATAATTCAGGAACCCATTCTTCAGTCATCCTCATCATCATCCTCACCATCACCATCATCCTCATCCTCACCATCATCCTCACCATCACCATCATCCTCATCCTCACCATCATCCTCACCATCACCATCATCCTCATCCTCACCATCCCCAGGCTGTGGATTAATGTGCAGTATAAAGGGCAGTGTGGCAACATTCAGGCAGCATCTGTACTCACTCTCATGGAGGTCGATATTTTTCATTCACACCGTGTGTGTGTGTGTGTGTGTGTGGAGGTGGAGCGGTAACGGTATATGTTAAAACAACAACAACAACAACAACAACAACAACAAAATATAATAATAAATAAAAGTCCCGAACTCTTTCCCCGCTCCCCTCTTCAGTTTTCCAGTCTGGAGTCTGGAACCAGTTTGGAATTCTGTACCTGGAATATTAACACAAGGTTCTGGAAATGAAAATCCCACTTTTGAAGCACAGGATGAGACAAAGTGATCACATATCGATTTGTTTAAAAGGAGAGCAGAAAAACTGCTAAAGCGAGCGAGAGAGAGAGAGAGAGAGAGAGAGAGAGAGAGAGAGAGAGAGAGAGAGAGAGAGAATGCAGAAATAAAGAAGGGTGAAAATTACAGTGCGCGCGCGTTTAGAATCATCATCTTCACCAAAATCCACAGATTTTCAGGTAAAACCCACAGATTGTTTTTTTCTAAATGTTGAAATCATTGTCTGTTTTTGTAATAAATGAGCCTGAAGAGGTGATTTAGCCGAATGATCATGAAATAGAGTGATCCTCGCTTTAATAATAATAATAATAATAATAATAATAATAATAATAATAATAATAATGCAGGAGGGATGGGAGAAAAAGAGTAAGCAGGAAGAGAGGAAGATAAATGCTGATGGGAAAGAAAAGTCTGGACCTGAGGTTGGAGAGAGAGAGAGAGAGAGAGAGAGAGAGAGAGAGAGAGAGAGAGAGAGAGAGAGAGAGAAAGAGAATGTGTATCTGTGTTCAGGTGATAAATAAACACACACTCATTCTCACCCTGACTTCACCGGGAGGTTAAACAGCATGTGGTGAAACACAAACACGAGAATTTGTTAATTATTACTGAAGAAAAAAAAAATCGAAATAATGCAGTAAAAAAAATCATAAAAGAGAAATTTTATAAAATCCGAAAATAAAATCCCTGAGTAGAACAAAAACAAATGAGACATTCGATCAACTATTTATTATTATTATTATTATTATTATTATTATTATTATTATTATTATTATTATTATGTATTTCAATTGTTTCACTTTAGTTATTTATTCGTTTGTGACCTAATAATTATAATACTTTCTAATAATACAAATGTTGCTCATAAATAAATGTTATAAATGCAGTATAATTGTGTGTGTGTGTGTGTGTGTGTGTGTGTGTGTGTGTGTGTGTAAAATGTAATATAGTGTCTGTGTCGTTATTATTAAGAACACTGATGTTTTTATGAAGATTAACGGGTTAAAATTTAATAATGTGTCTGGATACAGGTTTTAAACACATTTAAAAAAAAATGTCTGGATGTACATTTGACCTGCATGTTTACAACTGATATTTACAATAAACACAAATTTCTGTAAACGTGAACATTGGGAAAGAGATGGAAAACTGCTCTTTACTCAGTGAGGCTCAGATCAGAGCAGACATCAGGTTTAACCCTGAAATAATAATAATAATAATAATAATAATAATAATAATAATAATAATAATAATAATCCTATTTATTTATTTGTTAGTTTATTTATCCAGCATAGTGATGTAATGATATTTATATTTGTATAAAAAAAGACCAGAAAAAAACATCACATGAGACTTATAAATATTTACAGTTAAATATTTATTTAACGAGACTCTGGTTGTATACCTGAGTCTCATTAAACACATAAATATCCAAACACAGAATAAAAACAAAATCACAGCAACAGAAAGATTTTGTTTATCTATTTGTTTTTCCCCCTCAGTCACTTCACTCAGTGTTAAACAGAATAAATTATCAAATCAAACTATAATTATTCTGTTTTTTGCCTTTCTAAAATAATGAGCTACTGTTTGATGTGTATTAATTCACACATAATTAATAAAATCAGTCTGAGAGTAAAACTGGAAGGTTCTATTTTGGATTAATGTCAATAATCTAATCATCAGATTGATGTAATTTGGTGTTTTTTGGACACTGTTTAATCAAAACCTAATAAAATCAGCAGATTTTCAGGGAAAAGCAGAAAACTAACCAGAACTAAAGACACGGTGAGTTAGATTTTTGGATTTCATACAAATCTAGTCATAATTCCGAGTTTGAGCCAAACCTGACCCTCTGACATCATTCCATCTGAGTTCAGGTCATCATTCCATCTGAGTCTCTGGTGGTTTATTTACAGTAAAAAATTAAAGGCCATGAAACAGAGGAACAACAACAACAACAACAACAACAACAACAACAACAACATGGCCCTCTGTGGTGCACTGATTAGGCCTGTTTACTGTTTGCATCAAACATAACACACAACAAACATACTGTACAGGATCATCATCATCATCATCATCATCATCATCATCATCATCATTATATCTATCTATCTATCTATCTATCTATCTATCTATCTATCTATCTATCTATCTATCTATCTATTTGTCTTGATACTGTATAGTGCAGCTTTGATGTAAAATGATCCTGAAACACTGACTTACTGAATTTGCAATTATATATACATATATACGTACATATCTATATATGAAGACAGTTTATTTTTGGTACAATAAAATTGTATCAAAAATAAACTGTTGTTATATAAACAAAGATAAATTTACACATGAAGTCCAAATGCAGAACAGCCTGCATTATTATTATTATTATTATTATTATTATTATTATTATTATTATTATTATTAACTGATTAATTTATTGTAGATATTGGAACATGAAAGCTCCTGAAAGTCTGATCAGAGACTGAACATCACTGCACACAAAGAGCCTGTAGTGTTGTTCTGAAACAGCTCTTTATCAGAGTTGAAGACTGGAGTGTTTTTAACTCTTTAAACTCTAATCGACTCATATAAAATATTAGATTCATATTTTTGTATTGATAATTGTGCACAGAGTTAATGCTCTCTCTCTCTCTCTCTCTCTCTCTCTCTCTCTCTCTCTCTCTCTCTTTCACACACGCACACAAGCATGATGCCTTAGGTGACCCTCAGGTGTGTATTATCGGTCAAGTCAAAAATATCTGTTAGATAAATAAATAAATAAATAAATAAATCCCCCCTTTGATTAAACTGTGTGCATTACAGAACAACTTCTGCTTTAAACCTCCATCCGTAAACCAGACAGTTGATTGTGATCAGGAGGGGTGGAGTTCACCTGATTAGAGGTTGTGATTTGTGCTATTAAAAAGAATTTTTATATTCACCAGAGTTAAATCTGAAATAAACACACGGTTCCTGCACCGGAGGGGTTTTCTTTTGGGCCTTGATCATGTTCTCAGACTGAAAAGTCGCATCTCACAGATGCATAAAATCCTCAGCAGCTTCACTGCGCTACACTGTGAGGTGTGAAGGTCTGATCCCCTGGCCTGCTGGTTTTTATTTCATAACATTATTATTATTATTATTATTATTATTATTATTATTATTATTATTATTATTATTATTAAAATAAGTTAAGGAAAAGCAGCAATAATTAGGATTTATCTTCACTTCCGGCTTTAAAACAAAACAAAACAAAACAAAACAAAACGACTTACAGTGGAAATGTGGGGTGATAAATGAAGTCTATTTTTAATGTAAATGAATATAAAAGAATATTATTTTAAACAGCCTGAAGATGTTTATTTTTAACTCTCTCTCTCTCTCTCTCTCTCTCACACACACACACACACACACACACACACACACACACACACACCCTCCTCCTCCTCCGGCAGGAGCTGCTTTGCCTCCTCCTCCTCCTCCTCCTCCTCCTCCTCCTCCTTTTAGGAATTATCATTTCATTTCTATTTATTTATTTTACCTTTGTCCGACAGTTCAGCACGCGCGTGCACAAAGAATGAAAACTCATCTGTGGTATTTAAACACATCAGACAATTCAAAATCCAGATGTTTATCACATGCAAATCTTCACTTTCTTCCAAGAAGCATTGCACCTTCTTCTTCCTGGCGCGCGCGTGCGTGTGTCCTCCTCCTCCTCCTCTTCCTCCTCCACCTCCTCCTCTTTCATATAATGGGCGTTTCCAGGAGCCTCCACCACATCAGCAGATGAGAAAATACCAAACCAAACCAAAGCAGCATTTTCTAACAAACAAACAAACAAACAAACAAACAAACAAACAAACAAACAAACAAACCCCTTCAAGTCGGGAAAATGCCGCATCCGTTTTTGCGCCGCATGTCGCGCGCATTCGGTTAAAGCCTGAGTCGGCGCGCGCCTGATCCGGTCCTCGGCGCGCTGCTGCTGAAAAGAAAGACAAGGGAAGGAGGGAGAGAGAGAGAGAGAGAGAGAGAGAGAGTGATCAATATGCAAATCGCTTTCGTTTGCAATCGAAATGTTCGATCCGCGGGATCGAGGCCCTTTTTAGGGAGGATGATGTCAGAACCGCAGCGCGCGCGCGACTCCCACTGCTACAGAAACAAAACAAAACAAAACAAAACAAAACAAAACAAAACAAAATAACAACAACACCCCCCCCAGCATTTTAGAACATCAATACAATAAAAAAATCATCATAAAGCATGCAGAACTTTTAAAAATAAATGCATTTCGTGGAACAAACAAACAAACAAACAAACAAACAAACAAACAAACAAACAAACAAAACACGCCGTGCATGAAAAGCAAAACAGTTTAAAACTACAGAATTATCATCTATAGATCTGTATAAGTAACGGACACGTGCACAGGAAATAGGCAGCTTACACAACAAACAACAAACAACAACAACCAGTGAACCGGAACATGCATTTTTTTTCAATAAACTCTTGACCAGCGTTACATTTAACTCCATTTCCCTCTGATATTATTATTATTATTATTATTATTATTATTATTATTATTATTATTATTATTATTATTAAAATCTCAGTTATGTTCCACGCTTCAAAACCATCCTTCCAGGAGGCACTTTTCAATCTTCCACTAGTCGGAATGTTTATTATAGAGTTATAATTCTATACTGAGTGATGGTTCAGCATTAATCTGATTGAATAAACACTGAGACAGGAATAAAGGTTTATAGCTGAGTGTGGGGTTTGTGTGGGTTCAGTATCTCCACTCAGGTGCAGGGAAACCCAGCATCTGTTTAATCTGTTCATAAAAAATGGACAAAATATTAGGATTAATAATAATAATAATAATAATAATAATAATAATAATAATAATACACTCTGTAGAATATTAGACGGATTTCAGATGTCACTTGGTGTTTTTTTCTTCACATTTAAAACATTAACATCACTCTGTTAGCTCACTGAGATCATTTTATACATCAGTTTCCCTGCAGATGATCTCTGAGTCAAAGGGTCTTTTATATCTGTATCTGTACTCTGAGCTGTAGGTATCTCTGAATCTCTGAATCTCTGTATGTCTGAATGTCTGTATGTCTGAATGTCTGTACAGGTTTAAGCTGAAGGCTTTTTCTTTCAGGTGTAGATGAGATTAGGTTCCAATCAAAGCTCCTCTGAATTAAATCACATACTTTGAGCCAATTTCAGCTAAAATGTCTTGCCGTAATTCGATGCTTTCAGGTTTGATGCTTTCCTTGTCATTCTCTCTCTCTCTCTCTCTCTCTCTCTCTCTCTCAGAAATAGAGCTGACGGTGTGGATATTTCATCTGCACTTTACAGGAAGCGACTAATGCAAGGGGAAGACAGCGAGAGAGAGAGTTTAAAAATGGAGATGCTTCTGGTTTTTAGACCATCTGGTCCTTGTAGGGTTAAAGGTCAATGACCTTCAGGAGAACACCAAGGAAAATGGGTTCAAATGGCAACCAAGGACACTGAAGAAGATCACGGCCACATTTAATCATCCATCCATCCATCCATCCATCCATCCATCCATCCATCCATCCATCCATCCATCCATCCATCCATCATAGATGTCGAAATTGTAGATAACAATATAACTTCTATAAGATAAAATCTTATAGTATAGAAACATCTTTCTTTCTTTCTTTCTTTCTTTCTTTCTTTCTTTCTTTCTTTCTTTCTTTCTTTCTTTCTTTCTTTCTTTCTGCGCTTCTCATTCTATTTAGAGCTCTTTTAGTTGTTGCTATGGATACGTCTCTAATTGTTTTATCAATACCACTGTTCACATCTATAAATAAAAACTATCAACATATACAACAACAACAACAACAATAATAATAATAATAATAATAATAATGATAATATAAAACAGATAGAATGTGTTGTAAAGCTTTATTTGAATTCCATAGACAGAAGACTGCAGACAGATTTCTAGAAGTGTGTTTAAATCCTTTGACATGAGAGCAGACCACAGCACCGTGTCCTTGGAGTCCTACAGGAGCAGTTTTAGGTTTTTGGGAGCCAGACTGTGACCGCAGAACATCAGAACATCAGAATACCAGAACATCGTGCACAGTTCCTGAATCCCACACTGCGGTCTGGCAGCTCAGGGGGACGAGCTGATAAACAGAACGCTTAACCATGCTAATCTCCCACCATTAATTATTCATCCTGCTCTGGCACCTTACTGTCTCACTGCTGTTTCCCTGACACACACACACACACACACACACACACGGAACCTGGTGCTGCATGGTTTCAGCCACCTCTCATAATCCATAGGTGCACGACATAACACTGTAATGTAAACCTTCATCTAAATGTAAATCCTAAACCCTCTGCTGATTGGTTTAAGGAATATTTTTAAATTTTTATCCATTTAATGTGGATTAAATGGATAAAATTCATGTACGTTATAGCAGCTATAAACAGTCGTTCCCTCATCAGCCTCGCTTTATTCTCTTCCTTGAAGTTAATAAGACAAAAAACAAAACAAAACAAAAACTTGCAGCTTTTTACACGTTACCAAGAAACTCCACAGAAACGTAAACTCTTCTGTCCTGAAGAGATCGGAAATTAAAGTGGAGACTCCTTCCTTAAATATTCTTGGAAAACTTCACCTTATTGATAATGACATGACAATTTAAATAAATCCATTGACTTATGGAGTGTTAATGTACTAAGTTCCTGTAAATGAGCTGTTGCTATGGAAACGATGAGTGTACATCTCCACTATTGTCAGAGCTGCTGCTATAGAAAATAAATCAACACCTTCTGATCAATCAGAATCGTCAAGATTTCAGCTTATAGTAGCTCCTGACTCGCCGATATAAATAACAGCTGAAACCCATGTGATGTTTCTACGCTTCAGTGTTCATAATATATACATATATATACACACTCACCGGCTACTTTAATAGGAACTTATTCCTGATTTTAAGATTCCTGTTCTTGGCTGGCAGGACTTTTGGAACCCAATGTGCTCTTCTGTTTTCTGTTGCATGCTGAGATGTTTTTCTGCTCACCATGGTTCTAAAGAGTGATTATATGCGTTATTATATCCTTCCTGGCCAAAAAAGCTTGAACCTGTCCAAATCTGTCCATTTTCTGATCTCTGACATCTCTTACCAACAAGGCGTTTGTTTCCACCCACAGAACTGTCGCTCACTCACTCACTCACTCACTCACTCACTCACTCACTCACTCACTCACTCACTCACTCACTCACTCACAAATTTTTTGTTTTTCGCACCATTCTGTGTAAACTCTAGAGAGTGTTGTGTGTGAAAACCCCAGGAAGGAGATCAGCAGTTTCTGAAATACTCAAACCTTCCTGGCTCAAACCAACACCCATACCGCAGTGAAAGAAAGAAAGTCACACTTCACTGTGAGATCACAATTTTTCCCGTTCTGATGTATGAACATTGTGAAAATGAACTGAAGCTCTTGATCTGTATCTGTGTGATTTGATGTCAAGCGATTGGCTGATTAGAGAACTGCATAAAATAAAACAGCAGGTGGATGTCGGGGTGTTCCTAATAAAGTGGCCAGTGAGTGTATATATGTACCTTTATATGTAGTGCATTTCTATCCCAGATATGGTCAGATTCAGCGCTGTAAATGGTATAGAAGCCTTTTTTCATCCTCTGTTTAATGCACTGATATCAGGAACACGGTGCTGATCATTAAAGACTCCCTCTTGGAGATAAAGTGCACTACAGCAGGGCGTAAAAGCCGTTATTTCATATCCCGTGTAGTGCACTTATGTAGGGAAGAAGGAGGCGTTTGGGATTGAGCCGTGACTCTTATCACACCCTTTGCCCATCCAGCCAAGCCGAGGTGATGAATAGTAAATTACTTATTGATCCGGCTCAGCTGTAGTGCACGTAGTGTAGAGCGAGCGCTGTTTCTTTCTTCCAGCAGAAAGGCAGTGACGGTGAACGACAGTCGCATGAGCACTGATGATATGGTCTGGGAAAACAAAACAAAACAAAACAAAACAAGAAAACAAAACCAACCTGGAACTAATTATTATTATTATTATTATTATTATTATTATTATTATTATTATGGATTGTTATATTCACTATAGAGTGGATTCTACAAACCTGTAACCTTGAGCAGGGTTTAGAAAATACATACACACGTACATACACTGGTTTCAACCCCCCCCCCCCCCCCACACACACACACACACACTTGTACCACAATCCCACATTTTCTTTTCCGATGCTGAGACTGAAACCCATCCCATATTTTTTTCTTTAAGATCTACAAAGTTTTAACATGATTTTTTTTACCTGAATCACTTGACAAATAAACATAAAAATCATTCATTTCAAATACACTAAATATAATAACATATAAGGTGTAAATATAATAACCCCCCCCTCAACAAATACAACCCCCCCCAAAAAAAAACAAAAAAACAAAAACAAAACATCATGTCTCTTTAAACAGTATGGAAAAATTTCCAATTCTACAAATACATTTCTTCACTAAAAACAATTCCAGTCTTTGCTGTTTGTTCCAGGATCTGATATCTGACATGTTTTGTTCAATCCCATATCCAATCCATGGTTTTATTTATTCATTTATTATTTTTTTTGCAGGGTGTCGTATTAGTGCTGTCAAATAAAAGAAAAAAATCTCAGTTTTAAATACAATAATTTGACTCTTGCACATTTACACACAAACAAATTAACGAAATTATAAAAACAGCAAATTATGAACAAAATAATCTCATTTTATTTTACTGATTATTAGTTTTGGTTTGATGTCGACTGCTTAGTCGTGTAATGCCATGAGACCATCTATATCTAACTTTAAACCCACAGTGGGCGTGGCCTAAACCAAATTGTTTCTCAGCTGCATTCATTCATTCATTCATTCATTCATTCATTCATTCATTCATTATCTCTAGCCGCTTTATCCTTCTACAGGGTCGCAGGCGAGCTGGAGCCTATCCCAGCTGACTACGGGTGAAAGGCGGGGTACACCCTGGACAAGTCGCCAGGTCATCACAGGGCTGACACATAGACACAGACAACCATTCACACTCACATTCACACCTACGCTCAATTTAGAGTCACCAGTTAACCTAACCTGCATGTCTTTGGACTGTGGGGGAAACCGGAGCACCCGGAGGAAACCCACGCGGACACGGGGAGAACATGCAAACTCCGCACAGAAAGGCCCTCGCCGGCCCCGGGGCTCGAACCCGGACCTTCTTGCTGTGAGGCGACAGCACTAACCACTACCAGCTGCTTTCACTTACTCACAATATTTCCTAAAAATTTTACTTGGCTTTATTTCCCCAAAATTTGAACCCGTGAGACCCTGACCAGGCAGTTACTAAGGATGAACGAATGCTGTATCTCCGTCACACAGCGCTGCACATAAACGGTAACGAATGTGGTCTTTGTTTATCCCATGAGCTTGATTAGGAGTCTTGATCGCAGTGTTGTAGTCGAGTCACTAAACCTCGAGTCTGAGTCCAGTCTCGAGTGCGCAGCGTTCAAGTCCAAGTCATTAAAGAAAATTTCGAGTCGAGTTCGAGAACAAGACTCCATCGGCACCATGTGACGGTGGCTGTTGCTGCCTTTATGTGAAAGCGTCTCTGCTACTGTGTTGGACTAACGTTACTGCTCGACTGCCCCATTTTAGATAATAGGCTACAGATATAAAGCTTGTACATCGCTCAGCAAGCCCCGCCCACTATCAACAGGGCAAATAACATGAGAGAGGGTTAACACTAGCTAGTTCATCGCTCAGCAAGCCCCGCCCACTATCAACAGGGCAAATAACATGAGAGAAGGTTAACACTAGCTAGTTCATCGCTCAGCAAGCCCTGCCCACTATCAACAGGGCAAATAACATGAGAGACGGTTAACACTAGCTAGTTCATCGCTCAGCAAGCAAGCCCTGCCCACTATCAACAGGGCAAATAACATGAGAGAGGGTTAACACTAGCTAGTTCATCGCTCAGCAAGCCACACCCACTATCAACAGGGCAAATAACATGAGCGACAGTTAACACTAGCTAGTTCATCGCTCAGCAAGCAAGCCCCGCCCACTATCAACAGGGCAAATAACATGAGAGAGGGTTAACACTAGCTAGTTCATCACTCAGCAAGCCCCGCCCACTATCAACAGGGCAAATAACATGAGAGAGGGTTAACACTAGCTAGTTCATTGCTCAGCAAGCCACACCCACTATCAACAGGGCAAATAACATGAGAGAGGGTTAACACTAGCTAGTTCATTGCTCAGCAAGCAAGCCCTGCCCACTATCAACAGGGCAAATAACATGAGAGAGGGTTAACACTAGCTAGTTCATCGCTCAGCAAGCAAGCCCTGCCCACTATCAACAGGGCAAATAACATGAGAGAGGGTTAACACTAGCTAGTTCATTGCTCAGCAAGCGAGCCCTGCCCACTATCAACAGGGCAAATAACATGAGAGAGGGTTAACACTAGCTAGTTCATTGCTCAGCAAGCCCCGCCCACTATCAACAGGGCAAATAACATGAGAGACGGTTAACACTAGCTAGTTCATTGCTCAGCAAGCAAGCCCTGCCCACTATCAACAGGGCAAATAACATGAGAGAGGGTCAACACTAGCTAGTTCATTGCTCAGCAAGCGAGCCCTGCCCACTATCAACAGGGCAAATAACATGAGAGAGGGTTAACACTAGCTAGTTCATTGCTCAGCAAGCGAGCCCTGCCCACTATCAACAGGGCAAATAACATGAGAGAGGGTTAACACTAGCTAGTTCATTGCTCAGCAAGCGAGCCCTGCCCACTATCAACAGGGCAAATAACATGAGAGAGGGTTAACACTAGCTAGTTCATTGCTCAGCAAGCCCCGCCCACTATCAACAGGGCAAATAACATGAGAGAAGGTTAACACTAGCTAGTTCATCGCTCAGCAAGCCCTGCCCACTATCAACAGGGCAAATAACATGAGAGACGGTTAACACTAGCTAGTTCATTGCTCAGCAAGCCCCGCCCACTATCAACAGGGCAAATAACATGAGAGACGGTTAACACTAGCTAGTTCATTGCTCAGCAAGCAAGCCCCGCCCACTATCAACAGGGCAATGAACATGAGAGAGGGTTAACACTAGCTAGTTCATCGCTCAGCAAGCCCCGCCCACTATCAACAGGGCAAATAACATGAGAGAGGGTTAACACTAGCTAGTTCATTGCTCAGCAAGCCCCGCCCACTATCAACAGGGCAAATAACATGAGAGACGGTTAACACTAGCTAGTTCATTGCTCAGCAAGCAAGCCCTGCCCACTATCAACAGGGCAAATAACATGAGAGAGGGTTAACACTAGCTAGTTCATCGCTCAGCAAGCCACGCCCACTATCAACAGGGCAAATAACATGAGAGAGGGTTAACACTAGCTAGTTCATTGCTCAGCAAGCGAGCCCTGCCCACTATCAACAGGGCAAATAACATGAGAGAGGGTCAACACTAGCTAGTTCATCGCTCAGCAATTAAGCCCCGCCCGCTATCAACAGGGCAAATAACATGAGAGAGGGTTAACACTAGCTAGTTCATTGCTCAGCAAGCCCCGCCCACTATCAACAGGGCAAATAACATGAGAGAGGGTTAACACTAGCTAGTTCATTGCTCAGCAAGCCCCGCCCACTATCAACAGGGCAAATAACATGAGAGACGGTTAACACTAGCTAGTTCATTGCTCAGCAAGCAAGCCCTGCCCACTATCAACAGGGCAAATAACATGAGAGAGGGTTAACACTAGCTAGTTCATCGCTCAGCAAGCCACGCCCACTATCAACAGGGCAAATAACATGAGAGAGGGTTAACACTAGCTAGTTCATTGCTCAGCAAGCGAGCCCTGCCCACTATCAACAGGGCAAATAACATGAGAGAGGGTCAACACTAGCTAGTTCATCGCTCAGCAATTAAGCCCCGCCCGCTATCAACAGGGCAAATAACATGAGAGAGGGTTAACACTAGCTAGTTCATTGCTCAGCAAGCCCCGCCCGCTATCAACAGGGCAAATAACATGAGAGAGGGTTAACACTAGCTAGTTCATTGCTCAGCAAGCGAGCCCTGCCCACTATCAACAGGGCAAATAACATGAGAGAGGGTTAACACTAGCTAGTTCATCGCTCAGCAAGTAAGCCAACAGGGCTATCAACAGGGCAATGAACATAGCGTGTCACTTCCTTCTCTGGGTGGAGTCTTGCCAAATGACGATTGAAGTTCGAGGTTGTCCCCGTCGTCTCCTCGATAGTTCTACTTATGGGACACATAGCAGTGCATTTTTTCCCGCTGCACGAGAAGTCTGTATAAGCAAAGCAGACAAGCCTAGCGGTGTTCTCTCCAGGCATTTTAGCGCCATTAACGTTAGTTTGTTCCTGAACATGACGTATGAGCAGGTGAATGTGCATTCTCTTGCACAAACTTAATGTAGATATAAATATCTTCTGCCAAATTACGTATTATGGCATCTCATCTCATCTCAGTATTTCTAGCCGCTTTATCCTGTTCTACAGGGTCGGAGGGCAGAGGCAAGCTGGAGCCTATCCCAGCTGACTACGGGCGAAAGGCGGGGTACACCCTGGACAAGTCGCCAGGTCATCACAGGGCTGACACATAGACACAGACAACCATTCACACTCACATTCACACCTACGCTCAATTTAGAGTCACCAGTTAACCTAACCTGCATGTCTTTGGACTGTGGGGGAAACCGGAGCACCCGGAGGAAACCCACGCGGACATGGGGAGAACATGCAAACTCCGCACAGAAAGGCCCTCGCTGGCCACGGGGCTCGAACTCGGACCTTCTTGCTGTGAGGCGACAGCGCTAACCACTACACCACCGTGCCGCCCCGTATTATGGCATGTTACAAAAAATAAAGAAAAAAATCTGAGTCCTCGATCCAATTTATGAGTCTGAAAGCTGTTAATGTACGAGCCCAAGTCCAAGTCCGAGCCATTAGGGCTCAAGTCCAAGTCAAGTCACGAGTCCTTAAAATTAGGGCATGAGTCGGACTCGAGTACTGCAAGCCTGTCTGACCGAAAGGTCTAATCTCATCTAGATGCAGTAAAAAATTCTCCTGAGCTTCTAATGCTCCTCTTATTCGTATCTGTTTTTGTATCTGTGTAGAGAATGTCTGTTCATTTTTATTTACGTTTACTTACATCATTAACGTTGCTGTTTAACATCGTGACAAAAAACAGTGGCTGTGTTCGAGGAAAATGCAGATCTGAAGAGATGTGAAAAAACAGTACATGGAAGTTTTAAGCATTGAATCACACATGTGACAAATAAATAAATACATAAATAAAACATCTAAGGGCGGCACGGTGGTGTAGTGGTTAGCGCTGTCGCCTCACAGCAAGAAGGTCCGGGTTCGAGCCCCGTGGCCGGCGAGGGCCTTTCTGTGCGGAGTTTGCATGTTCTCCCCGTGTCCGCGTGGGTTTCCTCCGGGTGCTCCGGTTTCCCCCACAGTCCAAAGACATGCAGGTTAGGTTAACTGGTGACTCTAAATTGAGCGTAGGTGTGAATGTGAGTGTGAATGGTTGTCTGTGTCGATGTGTCAGCCCTGTGATGACCTGGCGACTTGTCCAGGGTGTACCCCGCCTTTCGCCCGTAGTCAGCTGGGATAGGCTCCAGCTTGCCTGCGACCCTGTAGAACAGGATAAAGCAGCTACAGATAATGAGATGAGATTAGATAAAACATCTAAAATGAGCAAAAACAGCCTCATAAAAAACAAACCATGAAAGCTTGTGAACTGCTGTGGCTTCTGTAGTGTGTGTGTGTGTGTGTGTGCGCAAACATTCCCACTAAGATAATGGGACAGAAACTGATGAACTTGCTTACGGATGTGTGCGAGCTCAGTGTTGCTTGCAGGTGTTTGTGTGTGTGTGTAAGTGTGTGTGTGTGTGTGTAAACAGACGTAATGCTCACCATCACAAGAGCCATTGTCCTCGAATGTTGACTCAGTCTTGTAGCTGGTTAATCCATTACCACTGTCTCTGAGTGCCATGTAAACAGTGTCGAACGTTCCGTCAGTAAAAGTTTCCCACGTTTGACTCAGCGACAGTGAACTGAAATGTCTGGATTTTACATTTTTAATAATGTCAGCAATAAACAATGTCCCGACATACAATTATAATGATGATATGAACACAGAATAACACCTCAGATGACTTAGTTCTTGTAAATGAACTGATCACAGCGTCTATCTTTTGCACCGATGACAAATATCGAGTTCTTCCTGTCAGGAAAGTGCGCTAACCTGGGGAACGGGAAGGTGTTTGGGATCCTCCTGGACACAGAAATGGAACAGAGGATGTCGAAGTTCTTATTTTAACCCTAGTGTCATGTAGTTGTCTGGAACAGGGTGCTGTTAGGGCTCTTGATCAGATACGTAGTGCACGACATGCAGTGTAGAAGTTCCTCTTATTTATTATCCACTTTAGTGCACTTTAAAAAGGGCGCAGGCCGTGTTGGGATTTAGGATTCAGCCATGAACAGATTCACACCCGTTGCCTACCAGCCGAGGCGAGCTGTCCGACACTGAGTTATTGATTTGGCTCAAGTGTGGTGTGTGGTGTGTCGCGCGCATTATTTCTTTCCTGTGTTTGGAGGAAAGTGATCTTAAAAATTACACTTTTATTCAACGTGGTAAGAATATTGAGCTGCTAAAGTGCACGCTTTATATGTTTCATTCTAACGTCCTGCTTTGTTGCTTTAAAAGCTGAAAGCAGCGGTTTCTTTGGACACACACACACACGCAGAAGTCTTTATGTTCAGACGACAGGGTGTTTTTTTCTCCTGCAGGCGTCATGAAGCTAATCAATAAGTCAGTGCGGCATTGCAGGCATGCAGTGTGTGTGTGTGTGTGTGTGTGTACTAACTGCATATTGAAGACAGGAACATGTTTTAACCAACAGACTCAGAGCATTTTTGGGAAGTGAGGACATTTTGGTTGGTCCTCACTTTTTCAAAGGGCTATTTGAGGGTTAAGATTTAGTTTTAGGGTTCAGGTGAGAATGAGGTTTAGGTTAGGGTTAGGGTAAGAGGTGGGGTTAAGGTAAGGGGTGGGGTTATGGTAAGGGGTGGGGTTAGGGATTTGGTTGTGATGGTTAAAGTGAGGTTAAGGGTCTAGGGAACGTATGATGTGAATGAGTCCCCACAATGACAGAAGTACAATAATGTGTGTGTGTGTGTGTCCGAAGAAACTGCTGCTTTCAGCTTTTACTTGCTACATATCAAGGACCGGAACATGCTTTTAACCAACAGAGTCAGGACATTTTTGGGAAGTGAGGACATCTTGGCTGGTCCTTAGTTCTTCAAAGGGCTGTTTGAGGGTTAAGATTTAGTTTGAGGTTTGAATGAGGTTTAGATTAGGGTTAAGGTAAGGGGTGGGGTTAGGGTAAGAGGTGAGGTTAGGGATTTAGTTGTGATGGTTAAAGTGAGGTTAAAGGGCTCAGGAATGTATGATGTCAATGAGTCCCCACAATGATAGAAGTACAATAATGTGTGTGTGCATGTGTGTGTATACTTGTACTTGCTACATATTGAGGACAGGAACACATTTTTAACCAAGAGACTCAGGACATTTTTGGGAAGTGAGGACATTTTGGCTGGTCCTCACTTTTTCAAAGGGCTGTTTGAGGGTTAAGATTTAGTTTTAGGGTTCAGGTGAGAACGAGGTTTAGGTTAGGGTTAGGGTAAGAGGTGGGGTTAAGGTAAAGGGTGGGATTATGGTAAGGGGTGGGGTTAGGGATTTAGTTGTGATGGTTAAAGTGAGGTTAAAGGTCTAGGGAATGTATGATGTGAATGAGTCCCCACAATGACAGAAGTACAATAATGTGTGTGTGTGTGTGTGTGTGTGTCTAGTTCATTGTGGCACCACACTGCCACAATCTAGACAAATCAAAACCACCGAGTCTTTAAAAAGAGCTTCAGTGGAGGTTTTGTTGCAGAGTGAGACTGAGAGATGAAAATAATCCACAAACGTATTCATGCGTTTATTCGGATTCATTTCATGTCACAGATCTGTGAACAGTCCTGTGCGCTGTAAGGTTCAGGAAGAACAGCACTTTCGAGTGACTCTCCTCATCTGGATCACTAGCTGTCGGCTGAATTTGTACCTGTTTCGCAGATTTCTGGAGATTTGGCACAACTGAACACAAAAAGAGAAAACAAACACACAAAATATTTGAAGCTAGTTATATATTTAAGTATCGACTCATTCATACAGCCCGGGCTCCTTAATGTTTTAATACCCACTTGGTATAAACATCTTTTACGAGGATGTTTTCAACTCTTTCCTTTTTTGCTCTGTTTAATTAAATGCTGTATGAAACCAAATCTAATGTAGGGATGGATTGCCATGCCGTAGCCATAGTAACCATTTATGAACCATCTTCTCCCTTTCACTGTACAGCATTGAACACACCAATCCCTGTACTCGAGGCCATGTTCTATCTCCGCCCATTCTTCTGACTCCCTGTAATGGTATTTGATACAGAGATGATACCAGATACCAAATACAGTGACGTCATGACTGTGCTTTAAACTGGCGGAGGAATCGAAATTCCTTCTCTCTGGCGGTGGGTTTCCATGCGTGAAAGAGACGTCGTTACATCTGTGCTACAGGAGAACAAAGGACAAAGAACGAGCTATTGATACCGGACCTTTAGCCAAGGTTCAATGTATTTGATCTTCACATAGTTGTAACTGAGGCCCTGTCCACATGACAACGGATTCAGGTGAATCTGATAAAATTGTTTATCGTTTCGGCCTGGCGTCCACACGGCACCGGAGTTTTGGGTGCCCCAAAACGAAATCTTTTGAGAACGGGTTTCAGAGTGGAAAAATCTGGCAACGGCGCCGTTGCGAAGTCGTCTGGATGAGTAGAACAGATTTGTTTACGATGACGTCACAACCACATGACTGTCAGTGCTTCACGCCGGGTAGAAGTGTAACGAACTCGATGCGAGTTGTCAACAAATCCTATAACTTGGTTCATGAAACGCGCTTACAAAATATTTTCACTGTGAATATTTATTGTGTAATGGTGCAAAGTGAGAGAGAGAGAGAGAGAGAGAGAGAGAGAGAGAGAGTGAGAGAATAGCCCTTAGGGCAGAGTCTTTAGTCCAAACACTGCGTAAGCAGTATAACCAAAACCGCGCACCGCCCGTGAGCTTTCCTAAAGACATAAACAATCCCGCCAGCAAAATAGGGAAAAAAAGGAGCGATCTCACCTCTTCAGATGTTGGTCTAAGTCCGACAATACATTCCTCAAAAAGGGCGTAGAAGAACAAAGTAATCCATCAACGTGTAGCATTCAATTTATTCCGGACCATTAAAGAATTCTGGAGGATCTCAGAATGTTGGCTTACCGGCTTCCATCTACCCCCATTCATTCCTCTTTCTGCATCTTTCGTTTTACACTACTGATTAATAATCAAAACTTTATGTGGCTGATGCTACAGAAGAAGGGGTTTATGCACATGCGTTTACTTCTTCTATTGTTCTGGTGTCTCCGATGGGACCGTCTTACAGCACCCCTAGAGGTGTGGCATGTGTATTGCATCGTTTTCAGCAAGCGTTGTGTTGCCATACGGTATGTACCTGATATTTTACTGATCCGTTGCCCATGTGGACGTGATATTTAAAAAAAAATCTCGTTGCCGTTGTCGTGTGGATGTAGCCTGAACCGGTCAGTTACTGCAGCCCACGCATTATTTCAAAGAGAAAAGGCGAATGGCCCCATGAGGACAGTTGAAAGTCACACCTGGAGGACGCTCTGGACTCTTACAGTAATGCTTTTATGGCTGAGGACTGCAGTTGACTTGCTAACTTTAGGACTGCAGTTGTCATGAACAGTTTTGCACTCAAGTTTCCATCAATGAAGAGTTTATAACATCAACGAAACTGACTTCTTGTTAAAACTGTTAATGTTATAGTCATGTTGTCTGTTGTTGCCCAAATGAGGATGGGTTCCCTTTTGAGTCTGGTTCCTCTTGAGGTTTCTTCCTCATATCATCTGAGGGAGTTTTTCCTTGCCACCGTCGCCACAGGCTTGCTCATTGGGGCTAGATTAGGGATAAAATTAGCTCATGTTTTAAGTCGTTCAAATTCTGTAAAGCTGTTTTGCGACAATGTTTATTGTTAAAAGCGCTATACAAACAAACTTGACTTTTCCCTTTCGCAACGTCGACGAACTACAAACAAGATTCCTTCCAGATCATCGGACGACCGACGGGACACTGAAGATCTTCAGCTGACGAGCTGTGAAAGTAAAAGGAACAGAACTGTTTTCTCCCTGGACCTGCGCGCCGCGCTGTCTTCGGATAACAGACGGCATACTTTCAGTCGCCAAGCAAGAGTGATCTCAAGTAAGGCTGGCATCTGGGCAATTGTTAGGGTAGTATCTCACTGGGCTGCGACAGCCTGCGACTAGTTGGAGACACAACAATTGCGATAAAATATGCGAATTAGCGATAATTTTCACTTGGAATCACACTGAATTGATATTCGCATATTTTATCGCAATTGTTGTGTCTCCAACTAGTCACAGGCTGTCACAGCCCAGTGAGATACACTCGCACTTCCTGTCTCACGGAAACTGACTTGAGAAGGGTTCATGACGGCTTTGCGACACCAGCAACGCATTTGCGGCTATTTTGAACATATTCAAAATTTCAGCGACGAAGGAGCAACACTTTGCGACTCATGCGAGGAAACTGAGAAGCCCCGCGAATGTTTCAAGACACTTTTGAAACTCTCTCGCGAATGACGTTCACAATTTGTCGCAAGCTGTCGCAGCCCAGTGAGATACTGGCTTTAGTCTTAGTTGTGGCTAGTTAATGTGAAGAGTGTTGTTTATTTGAATTCATTCATGGTTTAAATGCATTTTGATTCACATGAAAGTCGGTCTTAGACCACGTGTTGTTTGATTTGCTTTGTTTACAATCTGTATTTAGTTAGATCATGCATGCGTTTTCTCTCTCTCTTTCTTTTTAACTCCCTCCATCGCACTACACCCCTCAACATTGGGATTTCAGGAGTAGCTAAGGGTTGAGTAGAAGTTGGGTTTAAGGCCTAGCCGAGACTAGTTTTTAAACTACAGATCCTTTGTCTCTTTCTCCGTCGTGCACTCTCCTTGTTGCCCATCCCCTTTTCGGCGAGGCCTAGCACAAGGCTTGCACATTCCATTCACATACTCACACACACACTCACACACAGACACACATAAATGTGATTTCCCTCTCACATTTTAACATCCACTCGCCCCTACACTGTAAACTTGCATATAGCTATTACTTCTGATCATCATTAGTGCCTTAAGGCCAATTTATGCTGACAACCCAGTCCTCGCAGACGGCGCCGCAGATAGCGTCTGCGTAGCCCCCCCACCTTCGCAGACGCTCTGCGCGCACCTCCCAAAAATTGTGACCACCGCAGAAGCCTCGCAGACAGCGTCGCAGACAAGAGGGCTCTGATTGGTCCACTCTACATCCGCTGTACACGCACTTCCGCTTCCCTACTTTCCCGGTTTGGTTTGTTTTCACAACTGCCATTTTTAAAAACACGAGCAAAGATGGAGCAGCACGAAGAGCGGTTGATCGAGGAAGTGAGGAAGTACGTACATCTATACGACTCCAGTTCTAGTCATTATAAGTAACCGGAGGATAAACACTCCACTAACCACACCCACCAACTACTCCTAGCGATTTCACGACTTCGCGCCCCCTTGGCAGTGAATAACATCGCGCACGCCTATTACTCTCCGCTCAACGATAAATTACAACTGTCTGCGAAAAGCTATCTGCGAAAGCCTTGTCGCAAGAGCATGCAGAGGCCTTTAGTTATCGTCATATAAACTACTGATTATTACCTGTATACATTGTATCACCATTTATATTGAATTATTCCTTGGCTGCTATTGTTGCTATATTTGATCAGTATTAGTTTGCTAATTTGTGTCAGCTATTTCAATAAATGGTATCTTTGGAGTAAACTGTGTCCTGTTTATGGCTACAACATCCACTGAGTGCCAACCTCTGCCAAACAAGTATTCTAATTGCCTTCACCCATTTGGTTGTTATATGAATGTTATAGGTCTAGAGTAAACATTATTACATTAGAGCTACAATACTCAATAAAACTATAGCAACAGCACCACTAAGTTATTCCATTGATTTTAATAGTTTAGCTATAAACTATTAGACCCTTGAATTTATGATTAATAAATTTATGAGACTGATCCCTTTTTACATGAGACTGATTTGATAAGCCTATTGCACCTACACTAATCACAAACTTTCTTTTTCTTGTAATACTCCATAACGGACTGAAGAAACACATGAACTGGTGTTTATTTGATTAGACTGCAGTCAGGCTGCACATCCTGTCAGAATAACCGTCATTACAACTTCTGATAAACGGCTTCACCCGGTTGGAATTTTCTATAGCGTGGGTGGATGTGGGATATGGGAATTCTGTTAATGTGTTGCCATGGAAACAACAAGTTTCGACACCCAGGGAGACGAACAACTCCGAGTCAAACCTCTTATGGTGTTACGCCATGATGTGATTAGAACACTATTATTCACAAATATACATATGGACGAATCAGGGATGTTGATAATGTGTTGCCATAGAAACAACTTTTACTTTATTACTTCATGGCATGAACACAGTGTTGTTTCCAAACGTACAGACGGATCAGGGATGTAAAATCTGGCTGATGATAATGTTGCCAAAGTAACAACTTTGACACAAAGGCACTGTTGTTTAAAAACAGAGGGACGTGAAGTCTAACTAATGAGAGTGTGTTGCCATAGAAACGGCTAGATTCCACATCCGAGGGGATATAAACAGCTCCTGGGTGTGCTCTAGTAAATACCGTAATTCGGACATGGTATGACATGAAGACAGCATAATTTCTGAATGTTTTTGAGCCTGGGATGTTGGTGGCTTTAATTTACTTTACGTTAATGAATGTAATTAACGCTAATGAATTCGTGTCGAAGTGAAAACATCACTCCGTGTCATCTGAGTGACTGATGAGCAGATTTGAGCTTGACCCTGCATATGGCGCTGTGGTCACTATGGTGTTGGTTAGTGTGTGTGTGTGTGTGTGTCCTTGCTCTGGTCAGTGACCTTGATCTTTAGAGGTCATTGGACAGCAGGATGACCAGCTGTCCATTTCCATTTTGAAGATGCTATCCCCCCCTTCCCCCTCTTTTTCTCGACATTTTTTCTCTCGTCCTTTGTCTCTCACACCTACACGCCTGACCTGAACCTCATCCCACCTTCATTCTCTCTCTCTCTCTCTCTCTCTCTCTCTCTCTCTCTCTCTCTTATTTTTGGTTAAATCAGCACAGTAGTGTGTACGTGAGAGTGCATGTGTATCTCAGTGTGTGTGTGTGTGGATTCAAAGCTGAACACTCATATCAGCTATTATGGTGCAATTCGAAGGCTTTTTACACACCGAACATCTCTAAATCAGCAGAAGGACTCCTCTCCCTCAGAACGTCTCTTGTTGCTAATCGTATCAGAGCAGTGCTAGCTTAAACAGCACATGCTACCTCTTGTTACCTCTTACAGAAACGTCACGTAAACCTCACATGACACACATGTTCGCAAGTTAAACTCACGTTCTCGTCACATGTTCACATTTTTTACATATACTGCATGTGCTTCTTCATTTATTTCATCCAACTGAGCAGTTTATTTCATCTGAGATGATAAACCAAGTGGACGCTCAAAAACATACAAATCACAGTGGAACATTCCATCAAGTGATGAACTTCCCAATTTTCTGTCTCATCTCATCTCATCTCATCTCATCTCATCTCATCTCATCTCATCTCATCTCATTATCTCTAGCTGCTGTATCCTTCTACAGGGTCGCAGGCAAGCTGGAGCCTATCCCAGCTGACTACGGGCGAAAGGCGGGGTACACCCTGGACAAGTCGCCAGGTCATCACAGGGCTGACACATAGACACAGACAACCATTCACACTCACATTCACACCTACGGTCAATTTAGAGTCACCAGTTAACCTAACCTGCATGTCTTTGGACTGTGGGGGAAACCGGAGCACCCGGAGGAAACCCACGCGGACACGAGGAGAACATGCAAACTCCGCACAGAAAGGCCCTCGCCGGCCACGGGGCTCGAACCCGGACCTTCTTGCTGCGAGGCGACAGTGCTAACCACTACACCACTGTGCCACCCTGTGTAACACCTAACAAGCATTTTAATACTAAGATAATCTGACGCATTAGCATGTAAGCAGTGTGAGTGATTTGAGCCATTAGAGCTGTATTTATGACATCAGACAAGAGAAGCCGATCAGCAGAACCCTTAATGGTCACGACGCTGGCTCTGTGTTGGAGAAAAATCCTTATGAGCTTGTGCTTAGGTATTTAGCAGAGTGTGTGGAAAGAAGAGGAGGAGTTGGAGAACAGAGGAAGATGAAGCACCGCTGGGAGAACGGTCTCTCCCAGGCTGTAAAATGGATGTTTCACTTTCTGCTTTAGCCATTTTACTGGCTGAATCATGATGATAGATAATCAGCGGTGGTTTTTAAGCGAGAGATTTATGAGGCGTTTTCGGCGCTTGTACAACATCACAGTGATGAGGCACAACTTTACAGATAAACAGCGCAACCTGAAATAAACAAAAGTGTTCTGAGGCAGATGTTCACGAATATAGTTTTGGTAAAAGGCTAAGAGATGACCTCTTATAGTTAACGACCTCTTGGTGTGTGAAGTGTTCACTGGTGCAGGGTCCTGGGTTCAACCTTGAGCTGATGTGATGAACACTCATATCAGCTATTATGGTGCAATTCGAAGGCTTTTTACACACCGAACATCTCTAAATCAGCAGAAGGACTCCTCTCCCTCAGAACGTCTCTTGTTGCTAATCGTATCAGAGCAGTGCTAGCTTAAACAGCACATGCTACCTCTTGTTACCTCTTACAGAAACGTCACGTAAACCTCACATGACACACATGTTCGCAAGTTAAACTCACGTTCTCGTCACATGTTCACATTTTTTACATATACTGCATGTGCTTCTTCATTTATTTCATCCAACTGAGCAGTTTATTTCATCTGAGATGATAAACCAAGTGGACGCTCAAAAACATACAATGTCTCATCACGGATGGCAGTTCATCACCTGAAGTCTGAGCTGCTCCACTGTATCTGTTGTACATCCCTGGAGATTAACCCTGGAGACAATCACCATCTTGTCATCTCCTTGGAGAACTCTCAGCTCACACCGTCTGACGACACACACCACCTCGGTGTATTTCTGGATGCTCAGATCTCATTCTTTGCTCGTGTTTCCTGACTCAGTCATGCAGGTCTGTCCTTTACAATTTCTGGTATTTTCTCTGGCATGCACCTTGTCCTCCTATTGCTGTGTTCTTTCAGCTGAGGCCCTGGAGCTGCCCACATCAGATTTAAATCATTGATGCTCATTTAGAATGTTCCCACATTCCCTTCAAGGTACCAGGTTCCCTTCACCCAACTTGACCCACCATCATCGCTCAAGACATTAATAAGACCTGAATGAAGACTCTTCTCTGTCCTGGAGCCAAAGTGGTGGATTGACCTTCATCTAACTGTCCGAACATCACTGTCCATCACCAAATGAAGGCACTAAGAACTCATTCTGGGTGATGGTCAATCTAGAGCCACATAGCATCACAGCAAACACTGGGTACAGGGTGGAAGAATTCACCTCGCCAGTCAATCACTGGGCGCCATTCTATTCACACACTCATTAACACCTACATTCACTGGCCACTTTAATAGGAACTTGTTCTTGATTCTAAGATCCCTGTTTTTGGCTGCAGGAGTGGAACCCAATGTGTTCTTCTGCTGTTGCATGCTGAGATGGTTTTCTGCTCACCACGGTTGTAAAGCGTGATTATATGAGTTACTATCCTTCCTGGCAAAAAAGTTTGAACCACCTCAAATCTGGCCATTTTCCTCTGACCCTCTCTTGGGTGTTTGTTTCCACCCAAAGAACTGTCGCTCACTCACTTGCTCAATGTATTTTTGTTTTCCTCATCATTCTGTGTAAACTCTAGAGACTGTTGTGTGTGAAAACCCCAGGAGATCAGCAGTTTCTGAAATACTCAAACCAGTCCATCTGGCTCAAACCAACACCCATGCCACAGTCAGTGCGTTTACATGCACATAGAGAAAATTGAATTTCTGCTGTAGCTCGACTGAAATCGAAGTTCTAAATGCCATGGAGACACCTTAGCTCGGCTGAAATCGAACCGAACTGGATTTCTCGTAATCGAGCTACGCGACCTAGATTATGTGATTGTAGCCACATACAAGCCACATACATGTAGGTTGTAGATTGAGTTACTTAGTGCATGTAAACCCTATCGAGCTACGTAGTTGAGCTACTTACTTCAGCACTGCCCCTTCCGGAAGTGACGAGTGACGAGACCACAAGCGGGAAACACAACAGCCTCGGTCGGCATGACAACAGTAGTAGTAGCGAGCAGCAGAAGAGGTCAGGAGGAACAACATCTCTCGATGTTGCTGTCCTCGTCGTCGTTCTTCTTGTGAACACGGAACCGATAACTTTGTTTATACTCTTGAATAGCTCTTCTTCATGACGACAACCGGAAGTGTACCAACACGATGGGGCGTGTAGCGCCACCTGTGGCTCGGGTGCACAATGCACCTCACACAATAGCTCGATTTCCTTGTGTGCATGTAGGATTGGCTTTCTCTGGCACCCCTGCTGGGACCCTTAGCTTGATTACCAACAGTAGCTCGATTTGGACGTGCATGTAAACGCACTGACAGAAAGAAAGCAGAGGTGGACAGTAACAAAGTACATTTACAGTACTTGAGTACTGTACTTAAGTACACTTTTTTCAGTATCTGTACTTTACTTGAGTCTTTTTTTTTTAAACTTATGACTTTAACTTCACTACATTTGAAAGGCAAATATCATACTTTTCACTCCACTACATTTCTATCAAGGTCCTCGTTACTCTGAAGCAGCTTTGAAAGTGGATGTTTTTTCCTTTTCTTTTCTAAAATGTGATGTTTTTTTTCTGCAGGTGACACTGAGACAGTCCATCAGTAATCACTAGGGTCACGTCACATCCATAGACTGTATAAAATCAAGTTCGACGATTTCTCACCAGCGTTATTTGAACACGATCAGGTGATGACCGAAGGGGAGGAGGCAGTTCTTCTGGAGAATGCACACACACATGGCTATAGCTAGAACCCATGTTTCAGTTTTATGAAAGGATTAAAGATTCCTTTCATTTTAAACATTTGCTTTGTTTGCCAAAACGAACCACACCACAGCCTACAAAAACTCGCCGTCCAAGCAAAACTGTAGAAGCATAATATGGTATATAAACATTTTATTCCAAGAGAAGCTTGCAACGAAGTTGTCTGTGCTTTTACAGCTAGCGATACCGTTGCAAACATAGCTATGCAGTCTGGTTAGTCAAATGACTTTCTATGGATTTGCCCACCAAGTTGCCATCGCCTTGTCCATGGCTAACGTTAACACATAGCTAGTTAACTTGGACACTGTTAGTTAGCATGTAAAAACAGAGTTACGCTAACTTGAATAACATTAACGTATCTGAAGTCCTTACAGAAATATGTTTTAGCATAATCTTGCCAAATAAACAATGTAGTAATCTTTCTTTTCTAGTAGCGTCAGCTACCCAATATGATTTCGAGTTTGAAAAGAGTTTGCTAGCATGTCAGGTGGAGCATCACTGACTAGCTAGCTTAACATTAAACCACCATGATCGCACAGCATGCGTTCAGTTTGTGAATTCACATTTCTGTCTTTGGTAATGGCGTTAGGTTTTGTAAGCGTTGTGGCAATAATACAACAATGCATTGACAGAAAATGTACTTTTAATACATGAGTATTTTTAAAAGCAAGTTCCGGGTTCGAGCCCCGTGGCCGGCGAGGGCCTTTCTGTGCGGAGTTTGCATGTTCTCCCCGTGTCTGCATGGGTTTCCTCCGGGTGCTCAGGTTTCCCCCACAGTCCAAAGACATGCAGGTTAGGTTAACATGGGGCGGCCTTGGGCTGAAGTGCCCTTGAGCGAGGTACCAAACCCCTGACTGCTCCCCGGGCGCTCTGGTGTGGCTGCCCACTGCTCTGGGTGTGTGTGCGTGTGTTCACTGCTTCAGATGGGTTAAATGCAGAGGATGAATCTCACTGTGCTTGAAGTGTGCATGTGACACACTTCTTCTTCTTCTACTTCAGTACTTTAACTTAAGTAAAATTTTACTGGACAAGGTGTGAATGTGAGTGTGAATGGTTGTCTGTGTCTATGTGTCAGCCCTGTGATGACCTGGCGACTTGTCCAGGGTGTACCCCGCCTTTCGCCCGTAGTCAGCTGGGATAAGCTCCAGCTTGCCTGCGACCCTGTAGAACAGGATAAAGCGGCTAGAGATAATGAGATGAGATGAACTTTCACTTGTATTGGAGTAACATTTGACCAGTGGGATCTGTACTTTGACTTCAGTAATGAAGTTGGGTTCTTTGTCCACCTCTGAAAGAAAGTCACACTTTGAGGTCACAATTTTTCCCATTCTGATGTTTGAACATTGTGAACATTAACTGAAGCTCTTGATTTGTATCTCCATGATTTAATGTCAAGCGATTGGCTGATTAGAGAACTCCATCAAAGAGCAGCTGGATGTAGGAGTGATCCTAATAAAGTAGCCAATGAGTGTAGATCAGCTAGCAGTGCAGTTAGTAGGGTGTATACCTCCACTAAACCACATATTCAGATTTGCATCAAAATCTAATCAATTGTTTATTGGCCCATGGGTAACGTTTCCTCCAAATTTTATCAAAATCTGTTCACTAATTTTTGAGTTACATTGGGAACAGACAAACAAACGAACAAACAACCTCCTCCAACAAAGTAGGTGGAGGTAACAAAAATATGAGCGCAGCACTTATTAATTTATAAACAAAACATCATTAATGCTCAGGTGGAAATATCTATTTACAAAATTAACCGTTGACCACAATTACAGAAAATAGCATTTTTTTCCTCAACAAAATATATCAGTGTTTCTGACACGATGCATGATTACATAACACAGCAGATTGTGGAGGTAAAAAAAAAATTCCTTTATTTTCCTTTGTTCTTTTATTGACTTTAAATTAAATTTACAATTTCATAGAGGGCGGCACGGTGGTGTAGTGGTTAGCGCTATCGCCTCACAGCAAGAAGGTCCGGGTTCGAGCCCCGTGGCCGGCGAGGGCCTTTCTGTGCGGAGTTTGCATGTTCTCCCCGTGTCCGCGTGGGTTTCCTCCGGGTGCTCCGGTTTCCCCCACAGTCCAAAGACATGCAGGTTAGGTTAACTGGTGACTCTAAATTGAGCGTAGGTGTGAATGTGAGTGTGAATGGTTGTCTGTGTCTATGTGTCAGCCCTGTGATGACCTGGCGACTTGTCCAGGGTGTACCCCGCCTTTCACCCGTAGTCAGCTGGGATAGGCTCCAGCTTGCCTGCGACCCTGTAGAACAGGATAAAGCGGCTAGAGATAATGAGATGAGATGAGATAAATTTCATAGAGAAAGTTTGTAGAAACAAATACCAACGCTTCACTGAGAATGACACAATGTACTGAGCGAGAAAAATCAGGAAAATGTTTCGTTTTAAATTACAGTCAAGCTCTCATGAGATTTGGAGGAGATTTATATTTTATATTTTGCTAAAAATCTGCCTTAATAATTTGTGTAATTGTAAACACACACACACACACACACACACACACACACACACACACACACACACACACACACACACGCATGGTGGCCCTGGGGGTGTTTATGTGTGTGTTATTACTGGGTTATGATGCTGCTGAGAAGAGAGGAGGTTTAATCAGTGTGAGTGGAGGAGGAATAGAGGGATTGAAGATGGGTGAGAGAGGTAGATGGAGAGAGAGAGAGAAAGAGAGAGCTGCTGAAGGCATGCTTACGCCAGCCAAGAAAACCCACACCACACACACCCCTGACTGATTGATTAACTAATCCCAAACCAACAATGCGACTCCTCCTTCTGCGTTAAACAGGAATCATTTAACACACACAGAGGATTATGGGATACGTGGTGTGTGTACAGGAGAAAAATGGTGGATTTGTTTCAATGCAAACAAGCGCCATCTTTACCATCGTACAGCATGTGAAGTGAATTTATAGTGTTCACACACACACACACACACACACACACACACACACACACACACACACACACACACACACACACACACACACACACTTAAGAGTACAATATCATACACATTGCTACACAAATCCGTATCTGTTTGGTCACAGCAACGTTTCAGTGTGGAATAAACCGAAAGGTGAAGAAAGGAAGAGAAAATGGAGCACTTGTGCTTTTGTGTGTGTGTGTGTGTGTGGTGCACAACCCTTGGAAAATTATTGCTATTGATTTCTTTCCTTCGAGACGCAGTAACCTCACCAGCTGGGACATTTCTGCAGGAGGAGGACGACGCCACGCAAACACACTTCTCTGTCTGTTTCCTCTTTCTGTCTGCTTTAAACAGAGACAACGGATCATTCTGACTCCATTTCTTCACTCTGGCGCTAGTAATCTTTAACATCATATGCACATTAGCATCATCACTGGTAAACCAATCAGATCTTTATTCCTTATTGAGGAATCACACCATTATTATTGTGCAGCTTTTAGAACAATTATTATTATTATTATTATAATATCAATTTTTATATTTTGTAATATCTCGATAGAGAGGAATCTAATATAATTTCTATCTGAGAACTGTTTTTTTTTAAATATACATTTACTTTAAATCTGGTTCTGTTCATGTTTCTATTCTATTCTTTACATAATAACATCTTTACTTATATTTTATATATATTTTATAATATTGTCATGCACAGATTATTAGCATTGCTCCTAATTCATGTCCAGAATTCATGGAAATTATGAAAGAAGAGAAAGAGATAGCATTGTCATTAAAGGAACAACAACAACAACAACAAAACGTGAGATCTTTATTCCATTACCACATCTTTATTTATAATGAAAAATTGTTAATGGTTCAAACAACAACAACAACAACAAAAATTATTTTTAAGCACTGCTGAAATGACTCACTGCTTCTTATTTATTATTCATACATTTTTTTAATTAAATGTTAGTCTTTGTTTGATGAATTTACTCCCTATTTTTGTTGTTGTCTCAGTCGTGTTCTGTTTATTTGTCTATAAATCTATCACCACGACACAAGCGTTTACATCACAGAGCAATTTACACAAATAGCATTCGTGACAAAAATCTAATGTGTTTACTTAGAACACACAACTCACACGTTCACGAATCACACTTTACTCAGCACAGCACTCCTGAAAATGCGAAATATACAAACTAAAACACCTAAATGTTCATTCTGAACGCTGGAATCTATTCGGCAATGGAGTTTTGTCTGCAAACAGCTTCATCCTCAATCCTGACTCAGAGTCTTCAAATTACAACAACAATTCAATAAAAATTACCTCGGCGTTCTGAGCCGAATATGAATTCCATACAGACACAAACCCTAGAGCACGCCGGTGGAAAACGGAGCCCGGGTCGATATTCATACCTGATTTACATGATTTAAATATTGACAAAGACGTACTCGATTTTTGTATGTGAGCACAGAATTCTCCAGAAGATCATTATCGTGATTACGCATTACGATTATGATGATGGAGATGTTACAAATCACAGGTTTGGAATTTCAGACAATAATAAGAGAAGAAAAGAGAGACTGAGGATGAAGGGAAGAAAAAGGAAAAGGAGAGGAAAGAGGAAAACAGGATAAAAGATAAACAAGACATGGAAAAGATAACAGAAGGGAAGGGATTGTATATGTCCCTCAGTAAGAGAAGAAAATGAACAAAAAAAAGGACAGGGAAGAGAAAATGAAAGGATAGTATAACATGAAAATTAATGAAATTATATTATCTTAGAAGAAGATGAGAAAAAATAGGAAAGAAAAGAGAACAATAGAATAAGGGATGGATGGTGCAGAAAAGGGAAAAAGGAGAGAAGGAAAAGATGTGAGAGTGTAAAGAAAAACAACATGACAAAACAGTTAGAGAAGTGAAGGAAAATGAAGTGATGAGAAACGAAGAAATAGAACAGAAGAGAAAAGGAGAACAGAAGGAAAGACGGGCTGGGTAAGGAAGGAAAGACAATCGAGGGGAAAAAGAGAAAAGATGATGAGATGAGATGAGATGGAGAACTTATTAAAATATTAGAGAACTCGTGAACGAAGATGTGAAGATGGTTCAAAAAAGTAAAAAAAAAAGATAAAATAATAGAGAACATGTTATTGGGTGTGTTCTTAATTTTTCTCAGATTGATTTTTGTACAATTGTGTCACAAAATGAAATATCAGAATACACCATACACTCACTTTTTAATCGCGTAAATGCACAGGAACACTGTTGGTAGGCAACCAAGCAACCTGAAAGATCCATTGCTGGTGTTTTAGTTAGCTAGTAGCCTCTGTAGATAATTACGCATTTTATACGCAAAGTGTAGCGCGTAAACACACAAACATTGCTGGAATATTGAAAAGAGTCCATAAGGATAAAATTGCATTGTAAATACACAACCACTAGCCACAACATCAACAGGCTTTGCAATATTGAGAAGTATAAGGACACAGTGACAAAATAAATGACACAAAAATGTCAGGAATGTCAACATTTTCCTCAGATGTGTTGGTAAATTATTGATAAAATGCTCCAGGAGGATAAAATTACACTATAATAACATTCAACATAAACTGTTAAGCAGGCTTCAACAGGGGAATGGGCAAATTCAAGCACACACTGTTGCTAAGCAACCAAGCACTATATAGGCTCCTCGCTACTCACTTAGCTAGCTAGTATGTAGCTTTGAAGTTTTATACACACAATTTAAAAATGCAATGATATTAAAAATGACACAAAAATGTTGGGAATGTCAACATTTTCCTCAGATGTGGTGGCAAATTCTTGAAAAAATGCTCCAGGAGGGTAAATTTAGATTGTAATTACACTTAGCATAAACTATTAAGCAGGCTTCAACAGGGGAATGGGCAAATTCAAGCGCACACTGTTGCTAAGCAACCAAGCACTATATACATTGAAAGGCTCCTCGCTACTCACTTAGCTAGCTAGTATGTAGCTTTGAAGTTTTATACACACAATTTAAAAATGCAATGATATTAAAAATGACACAAAAATGTTGGGAATGTCAACATTTTCCTCAGATGTGGTGGCAAAGTCTTGAAAAAAAAAATGCTCCAGGAGGGTAAATTTAGATTGTAATTACACTTAGCATAAACTGTTCAGCAGGCTTCAACAGGGGAATGGGCAAATTCAAGAGCACACTGTTGCTAGGCAACCAAACACTATGTACACTGAAATGCTCCTCGTTGCTCGCTTAGCTAGCTAGTATGTAGCTTTTAAGTCTTATACCAATTTAAAAATTTAAAACACACAATTTAAAAATACAGTGACATTAAAAATGATGCAAAAATATCGGGAATGTCAAGATTTTCCTCAGATGTGTCGATAAATTCCTGAGAAAATGCTCCAGGCGGATAAAATTAGACTGTAATTACATTTGCATAAACTGTTAAGCAGGTTTCAACAGGGAAAGTAGGCAAATTCAAGAGCACACTGTTGCTAGGCAACCAAGCACTATATACACTGAAATGCTCATCACTGCTCACTTAGTTAGCTCGTATGTAGCTTTTAATTCTTATACGCACAATTTAAAAATACAGTGACATTAAAAATGACATAAAAATGTCGGGAACGTCAACATTTTCCTCAGATATGTTGGTAAATTATTGATAAACTGCTCCAGGAGGATGAAATTAGACTTTAATTACATTTAGCATAAACTGTTATCCCGGCTTGAACATGGGAAGAGCACACTGTTGCTAGGCAACCAAGCACAATATACACTGAAAAGCTCCTCGTTGCTGTCTTAGCTAGCTCGTATGTACAGTGGTTAGAATTTTCTATATTTCTGCATAAATATGACCTAAAACATCATCAGATTTTCACACAAGTCCTAAAAGTAGATAAAAAGAATCCAGTTAAACAAATGAGACAAAAATATTATACTTGGTCATTTATTTATTGAGGAAAATGATCCAATGTTACATATCTGTGAGTGGCAAAAGTATGTGAACCTCTAGGATTAGCAGTTAATTTGAAGGTGAAATTAGAGTCGGGTGTTTTCAATCAATGGGATGACAATCAGGTGTGAGTGGGCACCCTGTTTTATTTAAAGAACAGGGATCTATCAAAATCTGATCTTCACAACACACGTTTGTGGAAGTGTATCATGGCACGAACAAAGGAGATTTCTGAGGACCTCAGAGAAAGCGTTGTTGATGCTCATCAGGCTGGAAAAGGTTACAAAACCATCTCTAAAGAGTTTGGACTCCACCAATCCACAGTCAGACAGATTGTGCACAAATGGAGGAAATTCAAAACCATTGTTACCCTCCCCAGGAGTGGTCGACCAACAAAGATCACTCCAAGAGCAAGGCGTGTAATAGTCGGCAAGGTCACAAAGGACCCCAGGGTAACTTCTAAGCAGCTAAAGGCCTCTCTCACATTGGCTAATGTTAATGTTCATGAGTCCACCATCAGGAGAACACTGAACAACAATGGTGTGCATGGCAGGGTTGCAAGGAGAAAGCCACTGCTCTCCAAAAAGAACATTGCTGCTTGTTTGCAGTTTGCTAAAGATCACGTGGACAAGCCAGAAGGCTACTGGAAAAATGTTTTGTGGACGGATGAGACCAAAATAGAACTTTTTGGTTTCAATGAGAAGCGTTATGTTTGTAGAAAGGAAAACACTGCATTTCAGCATAAGAACCTTATCCCATCTGTGAAACATGGTGGTGGTAGTATCATGGTTTGGGCCCGTTTTGCTGCATCTGGGCCAGGACAGCTTGCCATCATTGATGGAACAATGAATTCTGAATTATACCAGCGAATTCTAAAGGAAAATGCCAGGACATCTGTCCATGAACTGAATCTCAAGAGAAGGTGTGTGATGCAGCAAGACAACGACCCTAAGCACACAAGTCGTTCTACCAAAGAATGGTTAAAGAAGAATAAAGTTAATGTTTTGGAATGGCCAAGTCAAAGTCCTGACCTTAATCCAATGGAAATGTTGTGGAAGGACCTGAAGCGAGCAGTTCATGTGAGGAAACCCACCAACATCCCAGAGTTGAAGCTGTTCTGTACGGAGGAATGGGCTAAAATTCCTCCAAGCCGGTGTGCAGGACTGATCAACAGTTACCGTAAACGTTTAGTTGCAGTTATTGCTGCACAAGGGGGTCACACCAGATACTGAAAGCAAAGATTCACATACTTTTGCCACTCACAGATATGCAATATTGGATCATTTTCTTCCATAAATAAATGACCATGTATAATATTTTTGTCTCATTTGTTTAACTGGGTTCTCTTTATCTACTTTTAGGACTTGTGTGAAAATCTGATGATGTTTTAGGTCATATTTATGCAGAAATATAGAAAATTCTGAAGGGTTCACAAACTTTCAAGCACCACTGTTGCTTTTAATTCTTATACACACAATTTAAAAATGATGCGAAAATGTTAGACATGTCAATATTTTCCTCAGATGTGGTGGCAAATTACTGAGAAAATGGTCCAGGAGGATAAAATTAGACTCTAATTACATTTAGCATAAACTGCTAAGCAGGCTTCTACAGAGGACTTGGGCAAATGCATGAAAACGCTGTTGCTAGGCAACCAATTCAGTATATACACCGATAGGCCCTTAACTGCTCACTTAGCTAGCTCGTATGTAGCTTTTAAGTCTTATACAACCAATTTAAAAATACAATGATATTAAAAATGACACAAGGATATCAGGAATGTCAACATTTTCCTCAGATGTGTTGGTAAATTCCTGAGAAAATGCTCCAGGAGGATAAAATTACAAAGTAATTACACTTAGCGTAAATGGTTATCCGGGCTTCAACATGGGAAGAGCACACTGTTGCTTGGCAACCAGGCACTATATACACTGAAAGGCTCCTCACTGCTCACTTAGCTAGCTCATACGTAGCTTTTCAGACTTATACACGCAATTTAAAAATACAGTGACATTAAAAATTATGCAAAAATGTCAGGATTGTCGACCTTTTCCTCAGATGTGTTGGTAAATTACTGATAAAATGCTCCGGGAGGATAAAATTATACTGTAATTACACTTTACGCTAACCCAGCTTCTTTGTTACGGTTTCTGTCATATTGAGGAGTAGCAGTGTTGCTTCTCAACAAAAAGGGATTAATCTCCAATAATACATTCGAGAGAGAGAGAGAGAGAGAGAGAGAGAGAGATTTTCAGAATGTCTATCTCCTGACAGGACAGAGCGAAGCTGCTGCCTTTGTGTGTCGTTATCAGGGACTCAGGGACGGAGCGAGCTATATCTCTCCTCTCTAAACACACAAAGCTCGCTGCAAACACACACAGCGCCAGAGGGTTTTCGCAGTGAGAGTGTGTGTTTTGTGGGTTGGGGGTTTCTGACCTCCAGGCCAGTCAAACCCCTTATTGTCCATGCCTGGACATTTCCCATGAGGCCTTGCCGGACAGCTCATCCAATCGGCCCCAATCAACGGGGGACAGAGCTGTCCAGCTGCTCGCCGCCCCCTCTGAGCATTGGTGTGTGTGTGCTAAATGACCGCTAGCAGCAAATATTCCAGAGGCCAGGAGTTTAAGCTGTCTTTGGATGCCAGAGTAGAGATAAAGTAGCAGCTCTGGACGAGGTTAGGTTAATATCTGACCAGGGCAGAAAACCGATACTCTTATTATCACGGGGAAAAGAATCCAGGATCCAGGAGTACGCAAACATTCTGCGCTATGTGGTTGTTACGCAAAACACACACCTTATCAGTAGCCAATCAATAATTAGATGACGGACAACTCATCCAAAGAAACACTTTTATTTTTATTTGTTCCTCTTTCCTGAGAAACAGGCCCTAGTTTTGTCTCAGAGATGAAGTGGTGACATGAGTTCGCAGGCTTGTAGGTGACATGATGACAGAAGTAATAGCCTATTTCGCTGTTTAGCTTGTGACTACCATCAATAATAACTACTTATTAACTGAGCATGAGGCCTTTACGGGAAAATATCAGACCGGCGGCTTGACAGTACAGACCGAGCCATAGGCTTGCGGTTTCAAAACTGAATTTCTGTTAGTGTTTAGCAGTTTCTGAATGCTCTTCGTTGATCATTTCCTGAATAACTCGGTGACTCTTGTTTGTCTTTCGTGATTCAGCCATTTTTTATTCCATTTTGATTTCCAATTTATCTTTTTTTTCTTCTTTTTTTTCTTTTCCTTTTGCAACATTGAAAGCCAGCGCCTTGGAAAGAAAGTCTATAATCGCCCATGGGCATTATGGGAAAATTCTGCCCACCAAGGAACCAGAGTGCATCATTTTACCAGAAGTAGGTTGTGCCATATAATAACAACAATTAAATCACATTTTGGACAATTGCGTCCTATAATTCTCTGCAAAATACAGTGCATTAGCTCACCACTTTCAGTGTCTAGTTAATTTGTTTTCATTTTTAATTGCACAATTTTTCTTGATTACAGGCAAAAAAAAAAAAGCCATCAGCTATTCTGATCCAAAGAGCATTTGACAATTAGATGTTTTTAATAATTCAGGCTACTTTTTATAGAGCTGATAATACAGAACCTGAACTTTGGTTTAATTTCTAAGCATGTATGATGTTTAATTCTATATTGAAGTTTAAAACCAGTAAAAACAGATTTTTAGTCTGACTTAATTTGCATAAAAATTTACCAATTTTAGAGTTATGTTCGGGTGGCACGGTGGTGTAGTGGTTAGCGCTGTTGCCTCACAGCAAGAAGGTCCGGGTTCGAGCCCCGTGGCCGGCGAGGGCCTTTCTGTGTGGAGTTTGCATGTTCTCCCCGTGTCCGCGTGGGTTTCCTCCGGGTGCTCCAGTTTCCCCCACAGTCCAAAGACATGCAGGTTAGGTTAACTGGTGACTCTAAATTGAGCGTAGGTGTGAATGTGAGTGTGAATGGTTGTCTGTGTCTATGTGTCAGCCCTGTGATGACCTGGCGACTTGTCCAGGGTGTACCCCGCCTTTCGCCCGTAGTCAGCTGGGATAGGCTCCAGCTTGCCTGCGACCCTGTAGAACAGGATAAAGCGGCTACAGATAATGAGATGAGATGAGAGTTATGTTCATACTGATTCTGAAAGCTTTATTTGTATGAAATTGAACAAACAAAACTGAAACCCTTCTTTGTTCAGGTTTGTTTGAGTTTGTTCGAGAAATCAGGTTGGGCCAAACATTTTTTTTTTCACATGTTAGCAAGCATTTATATCGGACACACCCTTGAGCGCAGGATGCAGGATGAGTCATTAACATTTGGAATCGACAGAAGCTTCATGCTTAGAATAAAATAGTAATTTTCCATGTATTTAAAACTAGAATATAAACTCACTGGCCACTTTAATAGGAACTTGTTCTTGATTCTAAGATCCCTGTTTTTGGCTGCAGGAGTGGAACCCAATGTGTTCTTTTGCTGCTGAATGCTGAGATGCTTTTCTGCTCAACACGGTTGTAAAGAGTGATTATACGAGTGACTAAAGAGTGACTATATCCTTCCTGGCAAAAAAGCTAGAACCAATCTGGCCATTTTCCTCTGACCTCTCTTACCAAAAAGGCGTTTGTTTCCACCCACAGAACTGTCTCTCACTCACTGTTTGTTTTTTGCTTTTTGCACCATTCTTTGTAAACTCTAGAGACTGTTGTGTGTGAAAACCCCAGGAAGGAGATCAGCAGTTTCTGAAATACTCAAACAAGTCCAACTGGCTCAAACCAACACCCATGCCACAGTGACAGAAAGTCACACTTTGAGATCACAATTTTTTCCATTCTGATATTTGAACATTGTGAACATGAATTGAAGCTCTTGATTTGTATCTGCATGATTTGATGCAGGGCGGCATGGTGGTGTAGTGGTTAGCACTGTCACCTCACAGCAACAAGGTTCTGGGTTCGAGCCCAGTGGCCAACAGGGCCCTTTTTGTGTGGAGTTTGCATGTTCTCCCCGTGTCCGCGTGGGTTTCCTCCGGGTGCTCCGGTTTCCCCCACAGTCCAAAGACATGCAGGTTAGGTTAACTGGTGACTCTAAATTGACCGTAGGTGTGAATGGGTGATTCTCATGAAGCTGCAGTGAACATGTCCAGGACGCATTTTCCAAAATCAATACTTAATTCACATAAACTCTGATATTTTGTGTAAAGAAAATAGGGAGCACTGTATGGACAAATGGTTTTCATCATCATATAAACAAATTTTTATATCAATTAAACCAAAAATCTATGGAAATTCTCATTACCGTTATGTGTCCACATCCCTTTTTTTAATGTTTACTTTAAATCATAGAAAAATTCTTAATTATATAAAAAATAATACAGTGTAAAGTTATTCTAAACCATCTATATTTATGCATAATATTAATATTTTTTGTGTTGAACAAAAAAAGGTACTTGATTTTAAACAAAATAACTGTGTCCGCACCAAATGTTTCTCATTACCGTTTCATGATTTCACCCCCCTATAAAAAGTACACCGTGCGTTTAAATTGATCAGCTATCCCATGATGCATCATTTCAGATGCAAGATTCAAAATGGAGACAAGGTCAGTTGCTCACTCTTCTCTTACTTTGTGATATTTATGTTAATGTTGCTAAATCTGTCCTCAGTTACACTGTCTATTATCATTACTATTATGGTTTAATACTCATTACTTTTAAAAATAAAAAAAATATTATTTTATGATTATTATCACAATATAAGGCTTTAAAATGTGGCAAAGTTATATGTTGCTAGCATGCTAGCATTTCAGGTTATTTGTGAAATTAGCCAAGAGTATACCATTACCGTTACTCAATATTCTCATTACCATGCACTGTGAGGGCAATTAATAAATGTAAAAAAAATAAAAATAAAGTAATTGTCATGGACTGTGCTGTTCATTTAATGGGATATTTTGTGGAAATATGAAATAAATTGTCAAAAAAATGTTTTTAACTAATGATCTAGCTTCATCATTTACTGTAATGGTGATGAGAATTATTCTGGATCATGTAAGCCTCAAATAAGAATACAATTCCATTAAAATATTTTTCCATTAAAAAAAGATCAACATAGTAAAGTTCACACTCTATTTTAGGCTCTCAACTTGAAAAAATACTGAAATGACGTGAAAAACTTTTTTTATGTTAATGTGAAGGTCTTCATGAGAATCACCCGAATGTGAATGGTTGTTTGTCCCTATGTGTCCACCCTGTGATTATCTGACTCTCACCCATAGTCAGCTGGGATAGGCTCCAGCTTGCCTGCAAATCTGCACAGGATAAGCAGATGATGGATGGATGATTTGATGCGTTGTGCTGCTGTCAAGGGATTGGCTGATTAGAGAACTGCATCAAACAGCAGGGAGATGTAGCAGTGTTCCTAATAAAGTGGCTGGTGAGTGTAGCTATCAACGACAATAAGTTGTAGCAGCAATTTCTCTCTGAGATTTTAATACAGAATTTCTCACACTGACACAGCTTCATCGTCGGCCATCTTGAGTTGATCGCCGATCTCAACTCACGACCAACAAATTATTTCTAATGATGTGTGATGTATATCCGTGATAGCAAAGTCAGGATAAAAATTCTTCAGTGCAGTCACAGCTATAGTCTTCCAGTGAGAGCAATGTAGTTACATCTCATCTCATCTCATCTCATCTCATTATCTCTAGCCGCTTTATCCTGTTCTACAGGGTCGCAGGCAAGCTGGAGCCTATCCCAGCTGACTACGGGCGAAAGGCGGGGTACACCCTGGACAAGTCGCCAGGTCATCACAGGGCTGACACATAGACACAGACAACCATTCACACTCACATTCACACCTACGCTCAATTTAGAGTCACCAGTTAACCTAACCTGCATGTCTTTGGACTGTGGGGGAAACCAGAGCACCCGGAGGAAACCCACGCGGACACGGGGAGAACATGCAAACTCCGCACAGAAAGGCCCTCGCCGGCCCTGGGGCTCGAACCCGGACCTTCTTGCTGTGAGGCGACAGCGCTAACCACTGCACCACCGTGCCGCCACTGTAGTTACATCATTAAAAAAATAATCAAAGCGATGGACAATTACGCTTCACCCTGCAGAGTTTAATCTGGTTTCTACAAATTCTTATACACCATGTTGGGTCTTCGTGCTGAAACATTGTTAGCTCATCCATACTCAGAGCAAGTGAACAAAGTCACACATTCAGAACATTCCCTCAAAGATCCTCCAATGACGAGCGCACACAGGCGTCGTGGGCCGAAAAGCCGTGAAGAGGCCACTTGTGATGCCACATCTCCATTGTGGTCTTTTTAGAACCATTAGCTCGCTCTGAATCCCTCCCTCGCTCCATCTCTCCCTCTCCTTTCAACTTTCTCACCCTCTCATAATGCTCTGTCCACTCTCTCCATCCCTTGCTCCTTTCCTTTATGCTAAAAACACCTCTTCTTCTTCTTCTTCTTCTTCTTCTTCTTCTTCTTCTTCTTCTTCTTCTTCTTCTTCATCTTGCTGTCTCTTAAACACTATTTCAACTTTTCTCTCTCTCTCTCTCTCTCTCTCTCTCTCTCTCTCTCTCTCTCTCTATCCGAGTGCTTCTTTGGGCTTTTAAGCTCCGTCTTGAGCTTTCTCACAGGTAGTCGATGCTCTAAATGCGCTCCTCAGAAGAAAAGATGAGTGCCAAGACTCCATTCATTGCCGACTCCATTTAGTCGGAGCATCCTAAAGAGCTCTCCAGTCTGAGACGCAAGCTTCAGTGCAAGGCTCCGGCATTGAGACGTCCGTCCGTCTCTCTCTTTCTCTCTCTCTCTCGTCATTAAAGGAGAAGGAAGACTTGGATGGAGAGATGAGAGGGAAATGGACTTTTATGCATCCAGGCTGTCCTTTTGTTCCAGATGAAAAAGCTGCGCCACTAATGGCTAAAGGGCTTTAAAGAAATAAGGTGGATCGTTTTAAAGATGTTGTAGGTAAGGCAGAGAAGTTGTACACTTCAAGAGAAATGTGTGTCTCACATTGGTGTGTATTCTGGCAGCACGAACACTATGAGTGTGTGAAACTGATGAACGACACAATAAAAATTTGATGCATCAGAATAACATTTATACTAAAATCCAGGAGAATATAGTTACATTTATATTTAGAGCAAATAATGGTCTACTCTTCTTCAACTGAAAGACAAATTTTCTCATTCTCAATGGTCTAGAACATTTGAAACTTGAGTACACAAACAATAATAAGCATAAAGAGCTCATTACATTGATTCTGATGTGTTTTATTAGCTCATCCGACTGACAGGCGATGAGTTTATGCCGTCATGTGTTGTCTGTTGTCCGTCGTCCATCCGGCGTCGTCCACATTTCACAAAAATTGCTTCTTCTCCCTCAATTCTTCACCGATTTTGATTCTTTCTGGAATGAAGGTAGGGGTACCTAGGGCGTATATAACTTCTACCCAGATTTGCTTAATTACAATTATTAATGAAGTTATGAACTAATTAAGCTTTAACGAGCAGTTCAACAAAAATCACTTCTTCTTGGTCAATTCCTCGCCGTTTTGGATTCTTTCTGGCAAATAGGTTGGTATTCCTAGAGTGGATATCGCTTCTATATATAGCTTGTATATAGTGTATATAGCTTACAACATTTATTGCACAAGGTGGCCCACTTTAGATTGTTCCTTCTGGACTAGACGGGGCCGGAGTGAGCTACGCCATTATTGACGGTCTCGTTTTATGTCATGCTTTATAAGACATTATCCGTGCTAATCATTTGGTGCTGGAACAGTAAAAGTGGAAAGAAAGATGATTTGTCCCATGGTCCATGAGATAAATTCATTTTACATGCTGTATACGGCCACCAGGAAAGAATGTAAGGAATAACACAATGTGTGTCGTGAAGTTACTGTTACTATGTTGGACAATGACTATTTAAATAATATTGGCTGGCTTTTTTTTTATGGTCTATCAGATATATTCCATTCAGCTAGCATGATACTGAACGAGTCGAAGACAAGTAGCTGAATGGAATATATCTGATATACCACAAAAAAATCCAGCCAATATTATTATTATTATTATTATTATTATTATTATTATTATTATTATACATACACATTCCTTTCAGGTGTTCAACGCATCTTCCTCTTTCAAAATTCTCTCAAAATCTTCCGTTTTTAACAAAGTTAACCCGGCGGCTATGCTTGTTTACAAATTGTCACATTTGCTCACTAGCGCAGAAGTTTTACGTCTCTGACGTGTGCCATCATGTTGTCTTGACAACCATGCAATATTGTAAACCATATTCAACGCTCATTCTCTACTGGGTAGAGTGACGTAATACACGTAGGATAAGCGATACACTAACAATATTGCATGCTATCAAACCAAATGAATGAAACCCGCTAGAAGGGAATAGAACACGTTTTTATTCCATCGAAAAAGTGTCCTGTATGTTTAATAATTTCCAATAAGAGCACTTCCTAAAGTATTTTATTCCTCTTATACAACCCCGATTCCAAAAAAGTTGGGACAAAGTACAAATTGTAAATAAAAACAGAATGCAATGATGTGGAAGTTTCAAAATTCCATATTTTATTCAGAATAGATCATAGATGACATATCAAATGTTTAAACTGAGAAAATGTATCATTTAAAGAGAAAAATTAGGTGATTTTAAATTTCATGACAACAACACATCTCAAAAAAGTTGGGACAAGGCCATGTTTCCCACTGTGAGACATCCCCTTTTCTCTTTACAACAGTCTGTAAACGTCTGGGGACTGAGGAGACAAGTTGCTCAAGTTTAGGGATAGGAATGTTAACCCATTCTCGTCTAATGTAGGATTCTAGTTGCTCAACTGTATTAGGTCTTTTCTGTCGTATCTTCCGTTTTATGATGCGCCAAATGTTTTCTATGGGTGAAAGATCTGGACTGCAGTCTGGCCAGTTCAGTACCCGGACCCTTCTTCTACACAGCCATGATGCTGTAATTGATGCAGTATGTGGTTTGGCATTGTCATGTTGGAAAATGCAAGGTCTTCCCTGAAAGAGACGTCGTCCGGATGGGAGCATATGTTGCTCTAGAACCTGGATATACCTTTTAGCATTGATGGTGTCTTTCCAGATGTGTAAGCTGCCCATGCCACATGCACTAATGCAACCCCATACCATCAGAGATGCAGGCTTCTGAACTGAGCGCTGATAACAACTTGGGTCGTCCTTCTCCTCTTTAGTCCGAATGACACGGCATCCCTGATTTCCATAAAGAACTTCAAATTTTGATTCATCTGACCACAGAACAGTTTTCCACTTTGCCACAGTCCATTTTAAATGAGCCTTGGCCCAGAGAAGACGTCTGCGCTTCTGGATCATGTTTAGATACGGCTTCTTCTTTGAACTATAGAGTTTTAGCTGGCAACGGCGGATGGCACGGTGAATTGTGTTCACAGATAATGTTCTCTGGAAATATTCCTGAGCCCATTTTGTGATTTCCAATACAGAAGCATGCCTGTATGTGATGCAGTGCCGTCTAAGGGCCCGAAGATCACGGGCACCCAGTATGGTTTTCCTGCCTTGACCCTTACGCACAGAGATTCTTCCAGATTCTCTGAATCTTTTGATATTATGCACTGTAGATGATGATATGTTCAAACTCTTTGCAATTTTACACTGTCGAACTCCTTTCTGATATTGCTCCACTATTTGTCGGTGCAGAATTAGGGGGATTGGTGATCCTCTTCCCATCTTTACTTCTGAGAGCCGCTGCCACTCCAAGACGCTCTTTTTATACCCAGTCATGTTAATGACCTATTGCCAATTGACCTAATGAGTTGCAATTTGGTCCTCCATCTGTTCCTTTTTTTGTACTTTTAACTTTTCCAGCCTCTTATTGCCCCTGTCCCAACTTTTTTGAGATGTGTTGCTGTCATGAAATTTCAAATGAGCCAATATTTGGCATGAAATTTCAAAATGTCTCACTTTCGACGTTTGATATGTTGTCTATGTTCTACTGTGAATACAATATCAGGTTTTGAGATTTGTAAATTATTGCATTCCGTTTTTATTTACAATTTGTACTTTGTCCCAACTTTTTTGGAATCAGGGTTGTACAACAGGAATTTGCCAATGAAATTTTACAAACTTTCATTAAATAATGAACAGCATGTCAAACTTTTCATGGGTTAATTATTACATTAAATGTTGTGGAATGTCTGCGAAACGTTACTTACATTACAGTAGCTATAAACAGTCTTTCCCTCACCAGGAATATGTATGTATGTGTTTATATATACTCTCAAACTCTCAGACTCTCAAATATCACAAAAAAAAGGTTTATCCTGTGCAAAATATCAGCACTTGGAGAGCCGAATGACCACCATGAGAGAAGAAAACCTGCTTTAATCGTAGAACATCACTCAGTAGAAACATAGATGCTAGGTAATTGTGTTTTGTCGACTTTAAAAGAATCATACATCATATTTCTTTTCCATTTACATTTAAAGTTTATTCATGTTTCGTCATTCCTTCACCAGCCTCTCTTTTTCTCTCTCGAAGAAAAAAATGGCAGCTTCTCCTGTTCCCGTTACCATAGAAACTGCAAAGAAGCGTCAGCTCCTCTGTCCTAAAGATGTCAGTAAACTTAAAGACTGTTATAGAGCGCTGAAACTGGAGACTCCTTACAGAAATGTTACAGAAACACTTCACCACGGCAACAATTACACATGTTTTTTAATCTGTTTTCGTCGAACCTCTGTGTACACGTCCTTGTGAATGAGCTGTTGCTCTGTTGCTATGGAAATGATAATATATATGTATGTATGCATATGTATAATGTCTTAAAGGAATTAATGACACACTTACTGGCCAATTAGAAAGGAGCAATTCATTTAACACTGTATTTATTGTACCAGCACACACAGTGCCTTCAGTTGAGGCGCTCCTCTCTAAAGAAGCGCTTCATGAAGAAATCTGATAGCTCTGTGTATGTATAAGTGATGTACATTTACTCTATTTTATAACATTATGAAGCATTATAACTTTGGGCTTAAAAGACCGGCACTTACTTACGAAGCACATATTACAGAACAACATCTTCAGTCGTGAATCCTGTCGAATACTGACACTCAAACCTGACTGACTCTGATCTATTCTCATATATATTATTATCGTATAAATAAATATAAAATTAAATGCTTGTTTCTATCTATCTACATTATAAAGTCTTTCTTACCAGAAATGACATATCTCTCTCTCTTTTTTCCCCCGATAACATTACCGAGACTGAGATTCTGAATACATTTCTAACCCATCATTGGTCACATCTGCACCGGCGATGTGAAAGATTTTATTCTAATTTAATGGAGGATTAAAAAGACAGGAAACTGGAAAGAGAAGTTTCTGAGCAGGTGTTTTTATTCGCATAAAGTAGCTTTTAAATCGAGTAAAAAAACATTATTCTGAAGACCAAATGCTTTATTCAGATGATAGTCTCTCTCTGTTCATGGCCCTCTCTCCCTTATTGCATCAGAGATATATATTGGGGGTTTGCTTATTGATCAGAAATGGCCTCGGCAAGTAACGTTTCAAAACTTAAAAGCTAATGCACAAAAAAGCTTAAAAAAATCAATTTTTATCCCACTAAAGCCATCCTTTATTGTGAAAAAACAGCCAAAATCAAAGGTAATATATACATTTTCCTGTGGAATCTTTATACTTTTTCCTTTCATATAACCGAGTTGAAAAGAACATCTTTCTGGTGAAAGTTTGAAGTTTAGGAATATTAGATTTATGATGATGGAGCCATTAGGTTCAAGTACAAAGCAGGGTGGAGGTGGGGGGATGCCACATCCAAAAGCAATTAGAGTCGAATGAACACATCATGATGGTGAGGTCATCCGGGGGGAAACAAGTATTTCGGACAGAAAAAGAGAGATTTTAGGCACAGAAACTTTGGCGCAGAGTAACTCACAAAAACATCCATAACTTCTCCTGTGGACGAGCCACGCCCAGCACCCTCCAGCCCTGAACACACCTTCACTACATTTACATGCACAAAATATTCCCTTTTTTTGTCCTTATTCTGGAAAAGACAGAATTCTCTTGTCACAGAATTATCTAAGTACCTTAGAGGGCTTGTCACTGGACCCTCTAAGGTACTTATCTGTACTCTTTATATACTGATTAGGATCATATAAGTATCTTTTTGGCCCTAAAAAGTGACACATCATTTCTTTGAGGTCCAATAACCAGAACGTCAAGGCCGTAGTCGCTCATCTGGCCTGCCGTCAAAACAACCACGACAACCGAAACATCAAACAGAACTGAAATGTGACCGTGAGTGCGTTTACATGCACATAGAGAAAATCGAATTTCTGCCGTAGCTCGACTGAAATCGAAGTTCTAAATGCCATGGATACACCTTAGCTCGGCTGAAATCGAAACGAACTGGATTTCTCGTAATCAAGCTACGCGACCTAGATTATGCGATTGTAGCCGAGCTACTTAGTGCATGTAACCCTATCGAGCTACGTAGTCGAGCTACTTACTTCCCTTCCGGAAGTGACGAGTGACGAGACCACAAGCGGGAAACACAACAGCCTCGGTCGGCATGACAACAGTAATAGTAGCGAGCAGCAGAAGAGGTCAGGAGGAACAAGGAGACAAAAACAATTGAACTTTTTGTGTGTTTTATTAAGACATAAGTTAAATTGTAAGCAAAAAATGGACTTTAGAAAAATATACAATTGTGCAAAATAAGTTGTCTTACAAAACAGTGGTCTGCACAGGACAGTTTGTAGCCAACAGGTGGCAATGACATGTGGTGTGAATGTAAAGTGGAAATCACTCCTCTTCTTCATGACGACAACCGGAAGTGTACCAACACGATGGGGCGTGTAGCATCACCTGTGGCTCGGGTGCACAATGTACCTCAGACAATAGCTCGATTTCCTTGTGTGCATGTAGGATTGGATTTCTCTGGCACCCCTGCTGGGACCCTTACACTGTAAAAAATATAAATGACAGTTGTTGTTCAAGCTCACAATTTTATTGTAAACTGACTCAGAAAAACAATTTTGACATCTAACAAACAAACTCACGTTTGTACAACTCATTTTTCTTAGAAAATAACTAACAAAGATACTTGATTAAGCAAAACAAGTTTTTCTTAGTTTCCCTCAAATTTCTAAAGACTGTCCTACTCTCTAACAAGAAGTTTTAAGTTTTCTTACTTTATGTTCATTGACACGCCTACTACGGGGTTTCCTTCCTTTCTCCACAAGCCCAACGTTTTCTCCTTTGGTCGCAAAGGAGGTTGACACGATTGGCTGTCTCCAGAGTTTCATAGGTAATTATCGTAATTTCTTGACCGTAAAACTTTATAGAAGACATATGTGCCCTGTTCATAGGGCACGAGTCTGTGAATTCACAATTGTAATGTGAAATTTTCAAAATGGTGAATAAAAGGTTTTTTTTTAACTACACTTTGTGTTGTGTTGAATGATGGGGTGTGGTGAAAATTGTTAGAACTCAAAAAACAAAATTGGTAGAAGTTAGATTTTACATATGAAACTGAAAGTCTTTGTTGATCAAACTTAGTATAATGAGTTTGTATTATTAAAAACAAAAGGTTGGCAGAATTCGCAAATTTGTGTTGTGTCAACCTTTGGCTTATTTAGGTAAAGAGAACTCAAAAAAACAAATGCATCACGTTGCCTAGATAATTTCAGTTCTGTCAACCATTTTTTTTTTTTACAGTGTAGCTCGATTACCGACGGTAGCTCGATTTGGATGTGCATGTAAACGCATTGACTGTGAGAGAGGACCAACCTCCATGACAAACTGTTTACAACAGAAACATCAATGAAGGACTAAATTTGGTCTCCGAGGGAAGATCGAGCCAAAACATCAATCAGAACTGAATTTGCATGATAAATGAGAGGAGATACAATTCTAGTCAGAAGAAAAGGTGTTAAGTTGACCTCATTACTAATTTGTTAGCAAAAAATTGACAATACAATGACCAAGTTTTGTGCAAAAGGTCGAGTTCTTTCAAATAAAACAAACAGAACTGAAATCCACTGGGAGCAGATATGATTTAACTGAAAATAAGCAAAGATTATTGGTGATTAAGGGGTAGTTGTTTACAACAGGAAACAACAGTTGTTTACAACAGGAAAATCAACAAGCAAATTACCAACTTTTATTCCTCAAGGGAAGCTCTACCCGAAACATCGATCAGAACTGAAATTGGATGAGAAATGAAAAAGGAGATAAAATTTTATTGAGAGGCCTGGAAAATTAATTAAATTAGCCAAATTACTAACTTGTTAGCAAACAATTTGACAAAGCAATGACCAAGTTTTGTGTGGAGTGAGGAGTTCTTTCAAACAAACCAATCAGAATGGAAATCCGTGGAGAATTGATGGAGGAGATACAATTTAACTGAATTGTGGATGATGGATGCCATGCCACGGCAACAGCTCATTGACCTTACCATCAGATGAGCTAATGAGCCCTAGAGGGTATGTTAGTGTAGATTGTACCTCATAGTCCTGGGTATGACTAAACTGCAACCAGTGGGGAGTCTCAGGTCCAAGAGGACTTGAGTATTGGGAAAAGTGGAGTTACCGCTTAATCACCATCGCTCCCAGAGCCACTCTGACCCGGAGCTGTAGCACCTGCCTGGGTTCCAGCTATGGGTTAAATAGTACTTCACCAATAAGGCGCTGGCAGCAGGGCGCTTTTTGGTGCAATGTGGCAGATGAACCCAACAGGGTCAATGGTGCACCACCAGATGGCATGCATTAGAGCCACTCAAATGGCCAATGGATGGCATCACTCGGCAAGTCAGTTGTCACTGTGGGGCAACTTCCATACCCATTAGGTCTGTGGCACTTTTGTGCACCACTTGGCATCAGGTCTGGAGTTCCAGAGAGACAACACGATGGGGGCATGACATCATTTGTCTTACCTTACTGTGCAAGGTGCTTCATTAGGAAAGGAGAAAGAAGGCTTTGTGGCCCATCTCCGTTTCTGCACATCCTAATGAAGCAGTCATCATCGCTAGCGATGGACAGCTGCCGCCGCTGCCCTCAGGGGACAGAAACGGACTCCGACTGCATCCCGATTTCTGAGTGTTCCTATTCCACTGGAGGAATATTCCAGTAGTATTCCTGTTTAGATGCAGCTGCATGTCTGCTCCAGCCTTGTAATCTGTAATGTCATGTAGTTGGTTTGTGTAAAACACATAGAGCTGAGTGTAAACTGGTAAGAGGCCTTCATTTGTCACAAACTGCCATAAAAACCCCAAATGAGATGCATATTCTGAATGCACTGTATACACATCCAATGAACACTCCTCATCTCTCATTATCTCTAGCCGCTTTATCCTTCTACAGGGTCGCAGGCAAGCTGGAGCCTATGCCAGCTGACTACGGGCAAAAGGCGGGGTACACCCTGGACAAGTCGCCAGGTCATCACAGGGCTGACACATAGACACAGGCAACCATTCACACTCACACCTACGGTCAATTTAGAGTCACTGGTTAACCTAACCTGCATGTCTTTGGACTGTGGGGGAAACCGGAGCACCCGGAGGAAACCCACGCGGACACGGGGAGAACATGCAAACTCCACACAGAAAGGCCCTCGCCGGCCCCGGGGCTCAAACCCAGGACCTTCTTGCTGTGAGGCGACAGCGCTAACCACTACACCACCGTGCCGCCCATGAACACTCCTAAATCACGAATAATATCAGCATATCCCAGAGGGCTTAACAGAAAATGCTAAATGCCAAATTTGGAAAATCCAAACGGAATATGCTGGATCAAATTTCGAATATATCGTCATATTTGGAATAAAAGTGGGATATTATTGTGCATGTAAACGTACTGAACATTAGTGGAATTCTTCCTGTCAGGAATTCTACATATAAAGTATACATTTACTAAATGAAATATTCATCCTTTACATCCTGTATACTGTAACCACCACATAAACCCTTTATAAACTCAACTGATGCTGGCACAAGGTAACGAAGGACTGATGCCCTTTACACCACAGTGCTACATTCTGCATTCTGATTGGTCAGAAGGTGTTGATTAACTTTCTAGAACAGCAGCTCTGACAGTAGCACAGGTTTATGGTAGACAGTACATTAATGCGCTTGTTCTGCTACATTATTGTTTCTATAGTAACAGCTCGTTAGCAGGGATGTGTATGGCAGACGCTACATATAAATAGATCACAAATGTGTTTTGATATCTTTGATATGGTGACGTTTTCTGAATTAAGGAGACATTTTAAGTTAATTCGATTATTTATGGAAGGAGTCTCCAGTGTCAATGCTTTCTGGAGAAAAGAAGAGAGTCTGCTGAAGGAATGACAAAACGTCAATAAATATTAAATGTAACTATAAATGAAAAGTTTCAAAAAATTTGGGATGGGGTGTGTTTATGACTATGTTGCATCAACTCTACTTTCAAAAACACTCAGTAAATGTTTGGGAACAGAGGAGACCAACTGCTGTATTTTTGAAAGAGAAATGTTGTCCCATTCTTGCCTGATATACAATTTCAGCTGCTCAACAGTTCAGGGTCTCCATTGTCATATTTTGTGCTTCATAATGTGCCAAATGTTTCAAATGGGAGACAGGTCTGGACTGCAGCAGGCCAGTTTAGCACCCCGACTCTTTTACTACAGAGCCATGCAGTTTTAATATGTGCAGAAAGCGGTTTGTCATTGTCTTACTGAAAGAAGGAAGGCCTTCCCTGAAAAAGATTCTGTCTGGATGGCAGCATATTGCTCTGAAACGTGTACAGTATATATCATTCAGCATTAATGATGCCTTCCCAGATGTACAAGCATGTCATGTGACATGTCATGTCATGTGCACTAATGCCCCCTCATACCATTACAGATGCTGGCTTTTGAGCTGTGCACTGATAACAACCCAGATGGTCCCTCTCCTCTTTAGCCTGGAGGACGTGGTGTCCATGATTTCTAAAAAGAATTTCTACTTTTGATTCGTCAGACCTCGGGACAGTTTTCTACTTTGCCTCAATCCATCATAAAAGAGCTCGGGCCCAGAGAAGGGGGCGGGGTTTCTGGATATTGTTTATATCTGGTTTTAACTTGCATTTGTGGATGCAGTAATGAAGTGTTTTCACAGACGATGGTTTTCTGAAGTGTTCCTGAGCCCATACAGTGATTTCCACTACAGACACGTGTCTGCTTTTAATGCAGTGTCTCCTGAGGGCCTGAAGATCACAGGCATCCAATGTCAGTTTTCAGCCTTGTCTCTTGCATACAGAGATTTCTCCAGATTCTCTGAATCTCATCTCATCTCATTATCTCTAGCCGCTTTATCCTTCTACAGGTTCGCAGGCAAGCTGGAGCCTATCCCAGCTGACTATGGGCGAAAGGCGAGGTACACCCTGGACAAGTCGCCAGGTCATCACAGGGCTGACACATAGACACAGACAACCATTCACACTCACATTCACACCTACGCTCAATTTAGAGTCACCAGTTAACCTAACCTGCATGTCTTTGGACTGTGGGGGAAACCGGAGCACCCGGAGGAAACCCACGCGGACACGGGGAGAACATGCAAACTCCGCACAGAAAGGCCCTCGCCGGCCACGGGGCTCGAACCCAGGACCTTCTTGCTGTGAGGCGACAGCGCTAACCACTACACCACCGTGCCGCCCTTCTCTGAATCTTTTAATGATATTATGGACCAGAGATGATGTGATCCACAAATTCTTTGCAGTTTTACATTGAGGAACATTATTCTTAGAGTAAATTGTTGCACTGTTTGCCCACACAGTCTTTCACAGAGCGGTGAACCCCTTGCCATCTTTACTTCTGTGAGATTCCGCCTCTCTGGGATGCTCTTTTTATACCCAGTCATGTTACTGACCTGTTGCCAGTCAACCAAATTAGTTTTTTTTTTTTTTTCATTACTCAACTTTTTCAGTCTTTTGTTGCCCCGTCCCAACTTTTCTGAAACGTGTTGCTGACATCAAATCCAAAATGAGCATGTATTTTTTTTCAAAAAACAGAATTTCTCAGTTTCAACATTTGATATGTTCTCTTTGTACTATTTTCAATGAAATATAGGGTTTCCATGATTTGCAAAGCTGAACATTCTGTTTTTATTTATGTTTTACACAGTGTCCCAACCTTTTTGCAATTGGGGTTGTAATAAATAAAAATAGGTACCCTATGGGTACGTGTGGCTACTGCTTATAAATAAAATAGTTTTTATAGAGCTGTAATTGTATTATAATTGTTTTGTACTATTGTATTGTATATGAATATATTAAAAAAAAATTAAACAAACAAACAAATAAATAAATAAATAAAATAGTTTTCTGATCCCGGGCGGCACGGTGGTGTAGCTGTCGCCTCACAGCAAGAAGGTCCGGGTTCGAGCCCCGTGGCCGGTGAGGGCCTTTCTGTGTGGAGTTTGCATGTTCTCCCCGTGTCCGCGTGGGTTTCCTCCGGGTGCTCCGGTTTCCCCCACAGTCCAAAGACATGCAGGTTAGGTTAACTGGTGACTCTAAATTGACCGTAGGTGTGAATGTGAGTGTGAATGGTTGTCTGTGTCTATGTGTCAGCCCTGTGATGACCTGGCGACTTGTCCAGGGTGTACCCCGCCTTTCGCCCGTAGTCAGCTGGGATAGGCTCCAGCTCGCCTGCGACCCTGTAGAGGGATAAAGCAGCTACAGATAATGAGATGAGAATGAAAATAAAATTAAATAAATAAATAAAGAAAATAGTTTTCTGATCCCGGGTGGCACGGTGGTGTAGTGGTTAGCGCTGTCACCTCACAGCAAGAAGGTCCGGGTTCGAGCCCCGTGGCCGGCGAGGGCCTTTCTGTGTGGAGTTTGCATGTTCTCCCCGTGTCCGCGTGGGTTTCCTCGGGGTGCTCCGGTTTCCCCCACAGTCCAAAGACATGCAGGTTAGGTTAACTGGTGACTCTAAATTGAGCGTAGGTGTGAATGTGAGTGTGAATGGTTGTCTGTGTCTATGTGTCGGCCCTGTGATGACCTGGCGACTTGTCCAGGGTGTACCCCGCCTTTCGCCCATAGTCAGCTGGGATAGGCTCCAGCTCGCCTGCGACCCTGTAGAACAGGATAAAGCGGCTAGAGATAATGAGAATGAGTTTTCTGATCCCATGCCCATACAGTAAATATAGCATATGTATTTACTCTATGAGGCAGTAGCTACAAAAATGAAGTGTAATGCAAAAATGAACAATTTAAAAATCACAGAAGTAAAATATACCTAGTGTCTGTACTTTATATTATTCTATTCTTACCTCTTACAGTTTTCAAAACTGAAACCTTCGAACCGAGGCTGACACACACACATGTTGTTGCCATGACCCAAACTCTTATTTCCTGGAAATGGCCTGGCGCTAGAGCTCAGTGGTCTCAATACTCTTTTCGACAACTTCCTGTAACAACTTGGAAGTGTGTCACATTTCCATCACACACTTGCTAAAGAAGGCGAGGAAAGGGGGACAACCTGGAGTATATTTTAAAATAGGAATGCACTTTCCCTCTGTAATAAGCATAAACATATCTGAAAGCGAGTTCTTTAGTCTAGTCAATTTATTTCGAATGGTGAACCGAATTGTATACACTCATCTGCCATTTTAATAGGAACAGCTGTATGCGCATGCGCGGTGCGTTATTGTTACACTCATTCTTACATTCTTACAACACGATGACATGGTGGCTACAGCCTCTATATGATAATAATCAAATTTGTGGTGCGACCAGTAACTCCACTTCATCACACCAACCTGCTGTTGATTATTTTACTTTAACAGTTTCTGCCTGCAGGAAACAGGAAGTGATGTTGACGCGCTTTAGTTCTGCGTCTCTGGAGTCGTGTCTCAAACGACACACTGAGCCTGAGTACAGCCCTACTGCTGAGTTAAGGCCTCTGCATGCTCTTGCGACAAGGCTTTCGCAGATAGCTTTTCGCAGACAGTTGTAATTTATCGTTGAGCGGGGAGTAATAGGCGTGCGCGATCTTATTCACCGCCACAACGCAAGGGGGCACGAAGTTGCGAAATCGCTAGGAGTAGTTGGTGGGTGTGGTTAGTGGAGTGTTTATCCTCCGGTTACTTATAATGACTAGAACTGGAGTCGTATAGATGTACGTACTTCCTCACTTCCTCGATCAACCGCTCTTCGTGCTGCTCCATCTTCGCTCGTGTTTTTAAAAATGCCGGTCGTGAAAACAAACCAAACCGGGAAAGTAGGGAAGCGGAAGTGCGTGTACAGTGGATGTAGAGTGGACCAATCAGAGCCCTCTTGTCTGCGACGCTGTCTGCGAGGCTTCTGCGGTGGTCACAATTTTTGGGAGGTGCGCGCAGAGCGTCTGCGAAGGTGGGGGGGCTAGGCAGACGCTATCTGCGACGCCGTCTGCGAGGACTGCGTTGTCAGCATAAATTGGCCTTTAGAGACATTCTGAAAATATTTCAGCTTTCATCAGAAAGTCTATAGTCTATAACACTGAGCAACTGTAAAATCGCAATCTGTAAAATTCAGTATGATATATGTTTTGATGATTTCTCACAGAGAGCAAAGTACTGCACAGGATCCAGAGAGTGAAATGTAACCACACCCACTCAGGTTTTTTTTGCCGGTATGTTAAAAGCATGGTGTGTGTGTGTTAGTGTGTATGTACGTGTGACACACTGTAGGGGATAGTGTCCAGAAAAACACCCAGAGTGTGTGTGTGTGTGTGTGTGTGTGTGTGTGGGTGATGGAGTGTATCGATCGATTGGTCTTGCCGTCAGCGAGGCCAGAGGCAGCCACAGATCCGACCTTGTGATCCAATTTTCTGGACCTGCTGACACCTTCTGTGTGTGTGTGTGTGTGTGTGTGTGTGTGTGTGTGTGTGTGTGCAAATGGATTTAAGTGTGCATGCGTATAAACCTTATATATGTGACTACACACACACACACACACACACACACACACACACACAGGGCCTGCTCTGTGTCTGTACTCTAAGTGACATTTTTATTAAGTGAGACTTTCAGACTTTGCTGACTTCTGCAAATATGACCTTAAAACTGAAAGCCTTGAAATAGATTTCTAACAATGCTGAGTTCAGGGTCACGAATTTTCATCGATAAATGATGACAAATGATTAAAAAAATCAAAGCTGTATACGACAGCATGCTTAGCCTGAGTCAAGGTTTTTTTTTTTTTAGACAAATTTTCAGACAAAAATCAGAGTTGAATCTCCAGGTTAGCACCCTGGGGTTTTTTTTTCACCCAAACTTTGTTATAGATTTCTATTTTATGACTTCTACATTATCGAATCAAAACATTACAGAAACATTTTAGAGTTCCAAATGTTCATTTTTTTCCCAGCACAAAATAAAATGTTACAGAAAAATTGTTTGTATCTGAGCAGCGTATTCCATAAGAGAGCACTTTTCAGATTAAAAAAGAAAATGTAATGAAGGCTGCTGGGTTTTGGTGTAAAATGAAGACGTGAGTGTGACAGTCAAAGTGTCCAGAAGAACTGCGGCTGGTTCTGTAAGATGCTCAGTAAAACCTACAGATCTCATCTCATTATCTGTAGCCGCTTTATCCTTCTACAGGGTCGCAGGCGAGCTGGAGCCTATCCCAGCTGACTACGGGCGAAAGGCAGGGTACACCCTGGACAAGTCGCCAGGTCATCACAGGGCTGACACATAGACACAGACAACCATTCACACTCACATTCACACCTACGGTCAATTTAGAGTCACCAGTTAACCTAACCTGCATGTCTTTGGACTGTGGGGGAAACCGGAGCACCCGGAGGAAACCCACACGGACACGGGGAGAACATGCAAACTCCGCACAGAAAGGCCCTCGCCGGCCCCGGGGCTCGAACCCGGACCTTCTTGCTGTGAGGCGACAGCGCTAACCACTACACCACCGTGCTGCCAACCTACAGATCAGTTCTGCATAAAACTGCACTCACTGTACCTGAGACTAAAACAAAGGGTCGTCTCACACCAAATATTGGCTTTGTTTCATTTATTATGGCTTACTGATTACTGTTTATAGTATTTTTTTAAATATTGAAACATTTCATTTAATTTTTTTAAGCCATTTTTGATTTTGGAAACAAACAAAAAAATAAATCATTATTCCTTACGCGGGGCGGCACGGTGGTGTAGTGGTTAGCGCTGTTGCCTCACAGCAAGAAGGTCCAGGTTCGAGCCCCGTGGCCGGTGAGGGCCTTTCTGTGTGGAGTTTGCATGTTCTCCCTGTGTCCGCGTGGGTTTCCTCCGGGTGCTCCTGTTTCCCCCACAGTCCAAAGACATGCAGGTTAGGTTAACTGGTGACTCTAAATTGAGCGTAGGTGTGAATGTGAGTGTGAATGGTTGTCTGTGTCTATGTGTCAGCCCTGTGATGACCTGGCGACTTGTCCAGGGTGTACCCCGCCTTTCGCCCGTAGTCAGCTGGGATAGGCTCCAGCTTGCCTGCGACCCTGTAGAAGGATAAAGCAGCTAGAGATAATGAGAATGAGAATGAGTATTTATCCCATACTCTATGTCCATTTGTGAAAGTTTTGTATTAATCTCTGTGTAGTATGTTCCTGACGGGGGTGCAATACTGAAGCGTGGACAGGTGGGAAATGGTGTCAAAACAGCCTTTATTTTCACTCTCTTTTCCTTCTGTTTTTCAGCTTTATTAAACTCATTCACACACACATAAACAGGTGCTCTGGTCAGGAGAGAGATCCCCCTCTTCGCTCTCTCCCTCCTTTTCTTTGCTCCATTGTCACTGCAACAGACACACACACAACATTAATTGACAACAGGTGTACTGACTTTGCCACTCACCTTCCCTGGCCCCACCCTCCATTCACAAACTGATGCTTGACCACGCCCCTGCTGCCACATACCCCCACCGCCCAACTCAGGCTGGGGAACCATCTAGCCTGCAGCGGACCCCCCCAAATGGGGCAAAAAGTCTGCCACCACCATCTGTGCCCCTGGCCTGTGGACCACCTTAAATTTAAATGGCTGGAGGGCGAGATACCAACGGGTGATCCATGAATTGGCATCCTTCATGCAGTGGAGCCACTGGAGCGACATGTAGTCTGAACAGAGGGTGAAAGGTTGCCCCAGCAGGTAGTACTGGAGGGTGAGGACCACCCATTTGATGGCCAGGCACTCTTTCTCGATGGTGCTGTACTTACTTTCTCGCATTGAGAGCTTGCGGCTGATGTACAGCACTGGACATTCCTCGCCCTCCACCTTCTGGGACAGAACGGCTCTCAGCCCCCTGTCCAACGTCTCATTCATCTCATTATCTCTAGCCGCTTTATCCTTCTACAGGGTCGCAGGCAAGCTGGAGCCTATCCCAGCTGACTACGGGCGAAAGGCGGGGTACACCCTGGACAAGTCACCAGGTCATCACAGGGCTGACACATAGACACAGACAACCATTCACACTCACATTCACACCTACAGTCAATTTAGAGTCACCAATTAACCTAACCTGCATGTCTTTGGACTGTGGGGGAAACCGGAGCACCCGAAGGAAACCCACGCGGACACGGGGAGAACATGCAAACTCCGCACAGAAAGGCCCTCGCCAGCCACGGGGCTCGAACCCGGACCTTCTTATTGTGAGGCGACAGCGCTAACCACTACACCACCGTGCCGCCCCCTGTCCAATGTATCTATCTGTAAAATAAAAGGGAGAGAGAAGTCAGATGAGTTTAAAAGTGGCCCCACCACATAGTGCACCTTTTACCTTGTTGAAGGCCTGTTGCCACTGCTTTGTCCACCAGACTGGATCTGGTGCTCCCTTGTTAGTGAGGTCAGTCAGCAGACTGGTGAGATCCAAATACTTAGGTATGAACCCACAGCAGTAGCCAGCCAGCCCCTGGAACTGTCTCACCCCCTTTTTGGTCTTGGGCCTCGGGCAGGCCGCAATCACTGCAGTCTTGTCAATTTGGGGACACACCTGCCCATGACCCAAGTGGAAACCCAGATACTGTACTTCCACCCACCCAATCGCACACTTTTTTGGGTTAGTTATGACGCCCGCATGCTACAGCAATTCCAGGACGGCTATAAGGTGCCGCAGCCAATCATCGTTATATATATTGGTGTCATCTAATGGCCCTTTTCCACTACCCTTTTTCAGCTCACTTCAGCTCACTTCAGCCCGACACGGCTCGCGTTTCGACTACCAAATAACAGCACGACTCAGCTCGCTTCAGCCCTGCTTAGCCCCTAAAACTCGCACGGTTTTGGAGTGGGGCTGAAGCGAGCCAAACCGAGCCAAGTGAGGCTGGGGGCGTGAGCAGACACTCCCCTGTGCACTGATTGGTGAGGAGGAGTGTCCTCACATGCCCACACATGCCCCGTGAGCACGCTGGGATCTGTAAACACCGTAAACCCGGAAGAAGGAGAATTACGAATTACGAGAATTTCTGAAGCCTTATGCGCCTCGCCTCATCTATATGCTCTTGCCAGTATCTGTTGGCGTTGTCGGTGACAACAAGCCACAGAACCAAGACCAGCAACACTAACGACTCCATGTCCTCCATGTTTATTGTTTACTATTCGGGTCATGAGACTACCGCTTAAAAGCTCACTGATGTCACTGTTTGCGCTGCTTAACGACATCACGTGACGTCCACCCACTTTCGCTAACTCCACCCAATGTGTCCACCCACTTCCAGCCAGCACGGTTCAGCGCGGTTGTAGTCGAAATGCAACTCCAACAGCCCCACTCAGCTTGACTCAGCCCAACTCAGCATGGCACGGCTCAGCCCGACTCAGCCGCGTTGGTAGTGGAAAAGCGGCATAAGTAGGCTGTGGCATAGGCAGCATGAAGGCAGAGGATTTTGTCCATGAGCCACTGGAATATAGCGAGAGCGCCAAATCACCCAAACGGAAGTGAAGTGCTGTAAGGAATGGGTGTTGGTTTGAGCCAAATGGACTGGTTTGAGTATTTCAGAAACTGCTGATCTCCTGGGGTTTTCACACACAACAGTCTCTAGAGTTTACACAGAATGGTGCAAAAAACAAAAAAAAACACTGAGTGAGTGAGTGAATGAGTGAGGGAGCGACAGTTCTATTGGTGGAAACAAACGCCTTGTTGATCAGAGAGGTCAGAGGGAAATGGCCAGATTGGTTTGAGCTTTTTTGCCAGGAAGGATATAGTAACTCATATAATCATGCTTTACAACCATGGTGAGCAGAAAAAAACATCTCAGCATACAAGAGCAGAAGAACACATTGGGTTCCACTCCTGTGAAGAACAGGAATCTTAGAATCAACAACAAGTTCCTATTAAAGTATATGTTGAAGTTTGTACACTATTTTTCATGTTTAAACAAAAGGAAACTAAATCCAGTACGTCCCATGTCTCCTCTTTGCTTGAACTCCATTTGAGATGTTTTTAAGGTGCGAGGTTGGAAGGTCTGAAGAGAGCACCAACACACAACTGGGGATTTTGGTTTGAAAGAAAAACAGTTCCTGATAATTCTGTGAAAGGTGGTGTGTTTGACTGGTGCACTTTAAAAAAAAACCTCTCTCTTGACGTTCTTCAACAGAACATGCACATGGTTGATGGACAGATGGAAAATGATTTTCCTTGATTTTATGGAGAATCATGATGGGAATTGAGCGATCATGAATGAGAGTGAAGGAAAGAGCTGATCTCTGGAGGTGAACTGGGTTCCGGCCTGTGATGATCGGGGGAAAAAGGAGGAGAGGAACCAAGGAACGAAGGAGAACTCAGGAGAAAAATCTATGCAGCGAGTCAAGGCAGAGGCAGAGCGCAGCGAGTCTGCATGGGCAGACGGCAATCGATAAATCAATAGGAAACGCTGGTTGGCTGCAGGATGAGAGAGAGAGAGAGAGAGAGAAGGAGGGAGGGAGAGAGCTTGTCTGAAGATGGATGGATGGAGAGATAGCAGTCAGTGCTGAGACCAGAGGTGAGCCATGTCTTCAGCTGAGATGGAGAGAGAGGGAGGGAGATGCCATGAACCTCACTTTATGATGAAGTGAAAGATGTCCTGAATGAAGCCTCAATGAAACCATCCTCCGTTTGTTTCTCTCTGGTCTCCTTCTCCTTTCCACACTCGTTTATTTTTTAATGAAACATCTACACATCCAATGTTTCTTCAAGATTTTTTTTCTACTCCTGTGTGATTCTTACAAACAATTCCTCAATCAATTACACCATCTTTAACATTTACCCCCAACAGCTTGGGTCTAAAATGATGGATGGATGGTTGGAACCATTGTGGGTGGGGCTTAATACCCATCACTTTAATTCCAACCTCAAATCCAATTAAAAACACTTTCATGAATTTGGCACTAAATCTACTTTCCTCAACAGTTTTGCTGAATAATGAGTCAGAAACTTGAATTCCGTCCCTCTTGTTCTCCGTCTTTCTTTCCTTTTGTTCAGTCAGTCCTTTTCTCTTCCATCTTTCTCTCTCTCAGGGTGTTGTCTCGTCTGGCGCCCTCTCTCTCTCTCTCTCTCTCTCTCTCACTCCCTCTCCCCCGCTGGCACCGCCTGGCACCGTGGCCCTCTAAATCCCCCTCCTGCTGCCCCCATCGATCTGCTACTGTTCTGGGAACAGCTGGCGCATTTTCCCTCCTCCTCGAGCTGAACAAGGCAGATAAATTAGCGAGCGTGTCTGATTTCATTTCTCTCTCTCTCTCTCTCTGTCTATCTCCATATGTATGTCTCTCTGTCTGTCTGTGT